>NW_026575305.1:0-55249 GCF_028641065.1 Leucoraja erinaceus | reverse complement strand
CGTTACGATGCCAGTCCTGTCCCTCCCTTTGCCAGCTTTCTGTAATGGCTCGAGAGTCCCAGATACACGCTGCTGTCCACGGCTCAAGTGCATCCACTTTACCCGTCAGCTTTGGCATCAATGTAATTTAGTCCACCCGTCTTTCCTCGCTCTCTGTCCTGCTCTCACCTTTCATGCCACGGAATCTCCTGCGCGATATTTGCCAGAGAACGGGTAGACTTCTTGAAATCTGTTGGTGATCCAAACCCAAATTGAGAATTCCAAGTTGAGGCCATGGAGCTCGGTAGTCATAGAACAGGACATTTGGGCCATTCATATCCATGCCACCTATTGTACCATTCTACTGATCCAATTTGACTGCATTAGGTCGGAGGCCTATTTATCTTCCATAATAGAAGCTTTAGGTCATCAAGGACAATGAAGATAAGATTTGGTAATGCAAAAATTCAAGGAGATCGCAAATGAAAGTTAGCAAAAAGACATACTAATGTGCTTCAGCGGGGATGTATGGAGGAGACATTTAGTGGCGGGAATAATCTACGTTTGTAATGGGAAAAATATGGAAGACAATCAGCTGGGACGGTGATTCAATGTCAGTGTTGTCGGCAGTCTGGTACATCATAAGCAATGACTGATGAAGTTTAAAAACTGTGTAAAATTATGAAACAGTCCCAAGGATACAGGATGATAAATGGAATGCTAATTTCAAACTCTAGTTCAAGATTGGTTTTATATTATTGTTTAAATAATTTTATAATTTGAATGAATGGATATCTTACCCCATTCTTCAACTCCTCCCTGAATTTAGCCTGGGTTAGAGCATAAATACACGTGTTAGTACATGAACTGAGAAGGTTCAGCATGAATCCAGTCTGTTGGACAATGTAGATGGGATTACTAAGGTTTTTGTCCGTATAATTATAGTTTACAACCGGCCAGGTTAAGGAATGTACAACATAGGTGACCCACATCAGTATAAAATTAGCAGACAAAGCAAAGAGTAAGATGATGGATTTCCTCCTGTTCTCCGCCTCTGGGTCAGCGCGGTTCTCTCCCTTGCTGTTGGCGCGGAGTCCTTTGCGGAGGCGATTGGCTGTGACAATGTTCCTGACAGTCAGAGCGTTAAACACCAGGATCAGTGCGATCGGAAGCAGCGGCGTTAGAAAACTGTCAATCCACTCGTACACAGTCCATAAAGATGATGTGAAATAATGTGGCGTTAGAGCGCAAAACCAAGGGACGTTGTCAATAATAACAGAAGGGACAAATACAAAATACCAGGGAATGCATCGCAAACATCCCACAGCACTCACTGCTCCTAAAACCACCACCGCCGTTTGTTGGGTGCAGTATCTCGGTTTGAGCTTCTGACAGCAAATGGCCACGTATCGGTCAAATGTGAACGCGACTGTGAACCAGACAGAGCAGTCTATAGCTGCCGCTAACAAGACAACCTTTATGGCACATATCGGAGTGACGAACAGGAATGTCACAGGGAAATGGATGTTATTAATTCGATTGAGGATTACATTCAAAACGACCAGTAATAGATCAGCTGCTGACATCGCCACCAGGTAGCGGGTGATGCATTTCGAAAGCCCACATTTCCCTCGTCTCAGGATCACAATCGCCATGAAGTTAACTGAAGATAAAATAGGAACACTATTTAGTGTCTGGTGCCATAGGAGCGTCAGTTTAACATGTTAGTTGTGAAACTTACACACGCACCAGCAGAAATGATGCAATGTTCAGTAAAATTTGAGGGAATGCCAGGTAAAAAAAATTTTTGGAGGTTTAATACACATATTTTAAATGACGTGCAAGGCTATCAATATTTAAAACAACAAATTAAACTTTTTTTCGATACAAATGATATACCAGGTACTTTGCCTTCTTTATTATGGGAAATTTTTTAAGGCATTTACGAGAGGAATTATAATTTCATATCAAAGTTTTCAAAATAACAAGAATAAGACAGAACAAATGTTGTTAGAACAAGAAATCAGGGAGTTAGAGTTAGATAATGCTAAAGATTCCACGACAGGTAAACACAATGATAATATTACTGAAATTTAAACTTAATCGAATTTTATCGGCAAGAGTAACAAGACTATTCCAAATTACAAAACAGGAACATTTTGAGTTTGGTGACAAACCACATAAGCTTTTAACTCGCCAATTGTAAAAACAAAGAAAAGGAAAATACTATAACCAAAATTAAACCAGAGAAAGGTGAATTACTAATGCCACCTAAAGATATTAATAATAGATTTGCTCAATTTTACCAAAACCTATATACATCTAAAATTAAAATGTTCTAGATAACTGTAATCTTCCAATACTGGACCTTTTGGAACAATAGGAATTAGGAGCTTAAATTACAATCAAAGAAATAGGTGAAACAATAAAATCGCTGAAAAAATGGTAAGACACCGGGACCAGATGGTTTTAATAATGAATTTTATAAAAATAAATCTCACGAGATAACGACCCCTTATTTATTTAATTTATACTCCCGTGCTTTTAAAGAAAACAAACTACCTGAAACACTAACAGAATCAATTATTACGCTTATTCCAAAAAAAGATAAAGATTTAGAAGATCCGGGCTCATACAGATCTATATCACTTTTAAATACAGATCAGAAAATTTTAGCAAAGATTTTAGCAAGAAGATTAAGCAAATATATTATTAAATTGATAAACCCTGATCAAACGGGGTTTATGCCCAAAAGATACTCATTTAATAATCTGAGACATCTGTTTAATATAACGTCTGTTTAATATAACTCGCATAAAGTAGAGGAAGAAGATATATCAATTATTTCTTTGGATGCAGAGAAAGCATTTGATCAGGTAGAGTGGCAATACTTATTTAAAGTACTACAAAAATTTAATATGGGAGAGAATTTAATAACATTGGTAAAATTATTATATGATAAACCGATGGCAAGAATTTTAACTAATAACATGTTATCTCAAAAATTTCAACTATCAAGGGGTAATAGGCAGGGATGTGCATTATCACCCCTGCTATTTGCCCTTATGATAGAACCCTGGCTGAAAGTATAAGAATTCATCCGAATATTCAGGGCTATAATACCAGGGGCTCAAAGAATAAAATCTCATTATATGCAGATGATATACGTTTATATATTACAAAGTCACAAACGAGCATACCAAATTTATTAAATTTAATAGAGGAATTTGGGTCTTTTTCTGGATATAGAATAAACTGGAATAAAAGTGAAACCATGACATTAAAACCTCAAGAACCTACACACTTATTGAAGTTCCCCTTTAAAATCGCAATAGAAAATTTTAAATATTTGGGTATTCAGATTACTAGAAAATATAAAGCATTATTCAACGCTAATTTCATACCTTTATTAAATAAACTTAATACGCTGATTGAATTTTGGAAAACACTTCCCTTATCATTATTAGGTAGAATAAATGCAATAAAAATGATCTTCCCACCACAATTACTATACCTATTTCAGTCTATACCGGTATATATACCAAAATATATATTTTAAAATTAGACTCTAATATTACTAATTATATTTGGGACTATAGATCACATAGAATCACAAACAAACACTTATGTAAATCAAAAGAGGTCGGGGGACTTTCACTTCCGAATTTTATGTATTATTACTGGGCAGTGCATTTTACGAATATGATTTATTGGTTGGATAGTTCTACCCAACAGACAGAATGGATAAAAATGGAGAAGGAAGACTGCCATCCTTGTAATATAGGAACGATCCTCTTCTCCCCAAAAAAACTGAATAACACAATATATAAGAACCCAAGTATATATGGTACAATAAGAATTTGGAAACAAATAAAATTATCTTTAAAATTAAGAAACCTATCATTGTTAATGCTAATAGCGAATAACCCTTTATTTAAACCATCTCTTATTGATAAGACATATAACCAATGGGAAAGTCTCGGAATTAGAAGGATCGGGGATATGTACGAAATGGGAAACCTACTATCATTCCAACAATTAAAATTAAAATTTAAATTGAAAAGCAACCAATATTTTAAATATCTTCAGATTTGCGATTTCATGAAAAATATGATACAAGGATATCAAAAAATAATCTCTGAAGTATTGGAAGAAGCAATGAATATTGAAACTGACTCACAAAAATTAATATCATATTTGTATAATAGTATTCTAAATATAGACCTACCATCGACAGAGGTACTTAGAGAAGAGTGGGAACGGGAAAGGTTACATGGGAAAAATACTTGATATATATTCACAAATGTTCACTTAATGTAAGACATCATCTAATTCAATTTAAAATTGTACATAGATTATATTATTCAAAAACAAGATTGAACAAATTTTATCCAAATATATCCGCCACTTGTGATAAATGTCTAGCCCAAAATGAAACTATAACACACTCCTTAGTTTCCTGCATAAAACTTTATAGAATTTGGAATGATATTTTTGAAATATTTACAAAATTATTCAAGACAAGAATGGAACCTAATACTGAAATTATTATATTTGGCGTAATGGAAGATGGGAATAAATTGAATACATCTCAAAATCTATTCTTTAACTATGGTTTAATAATAGAAAATAAATTAATACTTAAATTTTGGAAGGGTACATCAATACCAACGCTTAAAATGTGGATTGCAAGTATGTTGGACGCAGCTCATCTTGAGGAAATGCGATTCCTCCTAATGGATAAATCAGACCAATTCATAACCAGTTGGTCTCCATTCGTCGTTTTTTTGGAACCATATGGTGCAACACAATTGTAAAAGAACTGTTGCAGGACTGGGTTGGTCAAGATTATAAATAATGATCTCCTTTTCTTTTCTTTTCTTTTCTTTTCTCTATTTTCTCTTTCTCAACTTTCTTCATTTACTCGTTTTCTTTCTTCACACACTATATATTTCACATCTTTCTATCCTTTACTGTCTAACTTATTTTTCTTATTCTAATCTTTTTTCAATGTAACAAAAAAAAAAGAAGTTGTACATAAAATGTATTATGAAAATATATATTAGGCACTTTGGTGCCATATGACTGTACTTCTAATAAAATAAAAAAAGAAAAAAGAAAAAAGCAGGCTGCAAGGCCACCAAATTCAAGCGCAGACTCATACAATTTCGAGCAGGCTGCAAGGCTACCAAATTCAAACGTATTCTCATACCATTTCAAGCAGGGTGCAAGGGCCACCATATTCAAATGCAGTCTCGTACCATTTCAAGCGGGTTGAAAGGGCACCAAATTCAAATGCGGTCTCAAACCAAGCAGGCTGCAAGGCCCCCTAATTCAAATGCAGTCTCATACCATTTCAAGCAGTGTACAAGGCCACCAAATTCAAATGCAGTCTCATACCATTTCAAGCAGTGTACATGACCACCAAATTCAAATGCAGTCTCATACCATTTCAAGCAGGTTGCATAGAGAAAATTGGTGCCATTCGGCCCTTCGAGCCAACACCGCCATTCAATATTATAATGGCTGATCATCCACAATCCGTACTCCGTTCCTGCCTTCTCCCCATATCCCTTGATTCAGAGAAAGGTTGAACAAGTTAGGGCTTTATCCTTTGGAGCGCAGAAGGTTAAGGGGGGACTTGATAGAGGTCTTTAAAATGATGAGAGGGATAGACAGAGTTGACGTGGATAAGCTTTTCCCACTGAGAGTAGTGAAGGTTGAAACAAGGGGACATGACTTGAGAATTAAGGGACGGAAGTTTAGGGGTAACATGAGGGTGAACTTCTTTACTCAGAGAGTGGTAGCTGTGTGGAATGAGCTTCAAGTGAAGGTGGTGGATGCAGGTTGTTTTTATAATTTAAAAATAAATTGGATAGTTATATGGACGGGAAAGGAATGGATGGTTATGGTCTGATCGCAGGTATATGGGACTAGGGGAGAATAAGTGTTCGGCACGGACTAGAAGGGTCCAGATGGCCTGTTTCCGTGCTGTGATTGTTATATGTTATATGGTTATATGATTCCTCTAGCCCTAAGAGTATCTAACACTATTTTGAAAGAATCATGTGAATCGGCCTCCACTGCCTTCTGAGGCAGAGAATTCGGTAAATCCCTTCAATGGTGGGGAGGTCACAGACTGGGCAGTGTTCTCAACTTTTTGCAGTCTTTTTCGCTCTTGGGCATTCAAGTTGCCGAGGCAGGCCGTGATGCAACTAGTCAATATGTTCTCTACCCTGCAGAGGTTCAAGGGAATCCTCTCTGCTTGCCAAATGTCCGTGATCTCCTCAGGAAGCAGAGGCGCTGAGATACTTTCTTCATAACTGCATCGGTGTCCTGGGTCCAGGAAAGGTCTTCGGAAATGTTTACGCCCCGAAATTTGATGTTTTCGACTCTCTCTACCAACGTACTATTGATACAAACAGGATTGTGGGTCCTCGTCCTTCCTCTTGCAAAGTCCACAATCAGATCATTGGTCTGACTGATATTGAGAGCCAGGTTGTTGTGCTGGCACCATTTGGACAATCGATCGATCTCACTTCTATAGACTCATCACCATCTGCAATTCGTCAAACAACGGTGGTCTCATCGAATAACTTGAAGATGGACTTCGCACTGTGTCCGGCTATACAGTCTTGGGTATAAAGTGAGTAGAGCAAGGGGCTGAGCACACAGCCTTGTGGTGCTGCTCTACTGATTGTTATTAAGGAAGAAGTGTTGCTGCCTTTTCGAAGTCTGTTGAGGAGGAAGCCGTGGATCCAATTACAGAGGGATGTGCAGATATCCAGTTTCGTGAGCTTGGTAAACAGCTTGGAAGGGATGATGGTATTGAACGCCGAGCTGTAGTCTATAAACAACAGCCTGACCTATGTGTTTTTACTGTCCCTTGTGTGTGCAGGATCGTGTTAATGTATGAGAATCGCTGGCCGGCGCGGACTCGGTGGGACGGATAGCCTGTTGCAGCGCTTTTCTAAACTAAACGAAACGAATCTAAACTAAACTAAACTAAACAGCTTTAAAATGAAAGGAGCAATGTCTAAGGGGAATGGTATTTTTAAACAGAGTGGCGTAGGTGCCTGAAACGCTACCAGATTGGTCGTGAAGGCAGAAACAACAGTAGCATTTCAGAGGCTTTTGTATTGGAACACAGCTCAAGTATAAAGGTGTGGAACATACGAGATAGATCGTATTAAATTAATCCGTCATCATTTACGGCGGTGAATATCGTGGTCCGGAAGTGGACAATGTCGATCCGAAATGTCACCAATTCCATTTGTCCACAAATGCTGTCTAACCCGCGGAGTCACTCCAGCTTTGAAGTGAGAGCAGGTTCTGACCTTGCTAAGATATCCGTATTCTCATCTATACTAGTTTAGTATAGTTTAATTTGGTTTAGAGATACAGCATGGAAACAGGCCATGTGGCCCTCCGGGTCTGCGCCGACCAGCGATCCTCGCACATTAACACTATCCTATACCCACTCGGGCAATGTTTTACATTTACCAAGCCAATTAGACAAGTACGTGTTTGGAGTGTGGGAGGAAACCGAAGATATAGGAGAAAACACAGGTCACGGGTAGAACGTACACACTCCCTAAAGTCAGCGCCCGTAGTCGGTTTCGAACCCGGGTCTCTGGCGCTGCATTCGCTGTAAGGCTGTAAGGCAGTAACTCTACCGCTGCGCCACCGAGACCGCCCTAACTATGTTTCTATGTTGTGTCCATGCACAAGTTCTCATTCTTTCGCCCACAGTTTTAGTTTCGTTGGAACAAGGCCAACGGAAATTACATCATGAGAGTGTCCTGATCCGACTGTGATTTGCAATTAGACATAAAATTCTGGAGTAACTCAGCGGGACAGGCAGCATCTCTGGAGAGAAGAAGTGGGTGACGTTTCGGTCTAGATCCTTCTTCTTGAGATCCTTGCTCTTCCAAAGTCCACAATCTGTTCATTGGGCTTACTGATATTGAGAGCCAGGATGTTGTGTGGGCACCATTTGGTCAATCGATCGATCTCACTTCTGTATGCTGGCTCATCACCATCTGTCATTCTTCAAGAAGAAACGTCACCCATCCCTTCTCTCCAGAGATGCTGCCTGTTCTGCGGAGTTACTCCAGCATTTCGTGTCTATCTCCGATTTAAACCAGCATCTGCAGTTCTTTCCTACACATAGTGATTAGCATTTTGTTTGTTCAGCAGCTATGGCTAATTCGAATTAAAATGACGTCAAAAGGTTGTCCCTCGTGGATTTCCCGCGTGTACAAATAAGGGGCGCACTTCACACGGCCACAGATGTACCTTCAACAACCGCTATAGACATGGCAGTCATAGAATCAGCCAAGATCACATCACACTGGCTGGAAGTGGTGAGGACTAAAGAAGCTTTTCGGACAATTCAACGTGTTTACTATCCCCTGCTCGCAGTTGTTAGCGTTCCTGGTAAGCATCTATGAGCGGGATTGCCTCCAGGGGCGGCACAGTGGCGCCGGGATACAGTTGCTGACTTACAGCGCCAGAGATCCGGGTTCGGTCCTGAATACGGGCGCTGTCTGCACGGAGTTTGTACGTTCTCCCCGTGACCTCCGCGGGATTTCTCCTTGATCTCCGGTTTCCGTCCACACTCCAAAGACATAATGATGTCTAGGTTAATCGGCTTGGCATTAGGGTTAGGGTTAGGGTTCAGGGGGGTAGGGGTTAGGGTTAGGTTTAGGGTTATGGTTAGGGTTAGGGTAAGTGTTAGGGTTAGGGTTAGGGTTAGGGTTACGGTTGGCCCTAGTGTGTGTATGATTGCGTTAGTGTGCGGGGATCGCTGGTCGGCGCTGAATCGGTGGGCCGAAATGCCCATTCTTGCTGTAGCTCCTAACTAAACGAAAACTGTGTGTAGTGTGGCTTATGTTCCAGCAACATTTTGCTTTTACGCGTATTTCTCTGATATAATTATCTTGTGCTTTTCAGTTTGTCGATTTCTGGTTTAATACTGCTTCATTATTAAACAAATACTTATTGTATAGATATATTGGTTGAAGATTTGCAGTCTAGATGTCTTAGTACCCTAACTAGATAGCACGCATCAAAGACGCTTTTCGCCATACCCCGGTAGTGTGACAATAATAAACTAAACTAAAGTTGACCCATGCTCGCAGATCAGGACCGATCCTGTCGCATGGCGAATCGGGCAGGAGGCATAGAATAGCGGACGGTTTATTCGAGTTATATTGTGCTGGTGTAAAAATAACTTTTTCACTTCTGTAACCTATGCCCCTCCATAATGCATTTGTGTCGAGTGGAGAACCTACTGAACTTGCCAAATAATGATAAATTTTGACCTGGAAGTGTTTTTGAATAGACGTTGTTGCTTTAACTTCATGTCCACTGATGCAGCGGGTTTACATTAAGGGTGAGAGATAGAATCGACCTTTAATGAGGGGGGGGGGGGGGGGGGCATAGTGGCGCAGCGGTAGAGTGATCACAGCGTCAGAGACCCGGGTTCGATCACGACCACGGGTGCTGGCTCTAAGGTGTTTGTACGCTCTCCTCGTGACCTGCGTGGCTTTTCTCCGAGATCGTCGGTTTCCTCCCACATTACAAAGACGTTCGTGTTTGTAGGTTAATTGGCTTGGCATAGAAGTGAATTGTCCCGAGTGTGTAGAATAATGTTAATTTGCGGGAATCGCTGGTCTGTGCGGACTCGATGGGCCGAAGGGCCTGTTTCCACGTTGTATTTCTAAACTGACTTAAACTGATAACGTCGAATATCGAAATACATCTTTGTGTTAATAGAATTTCTTTCAAACTATAGTTCTGCAATCAGATAAAATGAACGACGTTACGCAACTTCCCCAAGCAGTTATATTATTTTACCCAAATGTATACAACTGCCATGGTCAAACGTACCCAGAATACCAACAGCGACCAGCAGGGTGTGGGGGGGGGGGGGGGGGGGGGGGGGGGGGGGGGGGGGGGGGGGGGGGGGGGGGGGGGGGGGGGGGGGGGGGGGGGGGGGGGGGGGAATCGCATAATCGATAAACGAAGCCGGATATAAATTGTCCCCAGTTTATACGAAACTGAATCTCGTGAGCAAACGTGGTTATTTACTATATATCATAACATCAGTTATTTTTATTGCAGAGGTATGGCTGCCCATTGGCACGGTATACAGCCCGGCAAATGTCATGGTGTTCATAAACTTGCACACGTTCTGTAATGTTTTCCAATTCATTACGCATTTTCTACAGTTAACTTGATGACGATTGCGATTCTCTCCCGAGGAAGGTGTGGCCTATCAACGTGCGTAACCCGCTACCTTGTGGCTATGGCGGCAGCGGACCTGCTGATTGCCATCCTGGACCTGATACTGAGACACATCCCCATTGTCTATTGGGAGCATTTCCTCTACGTTCAGTCGATCCCCATCTGCAACATCCACGCCGTCCTGCTCTTCGCCGCCACAGACTGTTCTGTTTGGTTTACCGTCACTTTCACCTTCGACCGCTTCGTCGCCATTTGTTGCCAGAAGCTCAAAGGCAACTATTGCACCGAGAGAACGGCGGCGATTGTTCTCGGGACGGTTACTGTGCTGAGCTGTGTGAAGAACATTTTCTGGTACTTTATGTTGACTGGTCGATATTTGCTGATGACCCATCCTTGGTTTTGTGCTGTGGAGCAAAAGTTTTATTCCTCAGAGGTCTGGGCAGCAATTGAGCTTATTCATTATATATTCACGCCGGCAGTCCCATTCGCCATTATCCTGTTGCTCAACTGTTTAACCGTTCGGAACATCGTGGCTGCGAGCAGAGCCCGCAGGAGACTCCGGGGTCAAAATAATGTGGACTGTGGTCAGCGTCCCAGGGACCCGGAGATGGAGAGCCGAAGGAAATCCATCATTTTGCTACTCGTCATTTCCGGCAATTTTATAGCCCTGTGGTCATTGTACGTCGTGTACGCTCTCTGCAATCGAGTGGTGTTGCTGGGCTACAAGTCTGCGGACGTCAACATTTTTGTGGAGCAGATTGGATTCATGCTGCAGCTTCTTAGCTGCTGCACCAACACCGGCATTTATGCCGTGACCCAAACTAAGTTCAGAGAGGAAGTACGGAAAGCGGTTGCACGACCCTTCTCTGTACTTGCGCGATGCGTTAAATAACGAAAATGCCCACAGTCATTTTCTCTTCTGTACACTGACGACGAGCCGACATTGTTCACTGTTTTTCTCTCCCTCGGGTTGTTTTGTAATGTTAAGTCTGTATTATGTATACTTGGTCCCATTAGTCTTATCAACTCAGTTCAGTCCCTCCATTTTGACGGAAATTGGATTCATAATCAAACATTACACATACACTTGCGCGGTGACGTCGACTAAGACCCGGGAGCAGCTTTGATTACACTGAAGACTATTAAAACAAAGTTAATGTACTATTATTGTGCTTAGCAATTTATTGATTTCTTCTTTAATACAAATGATCTATTTAATTTGTGTATACGGGCAGTAATGCTGCTGCAAGTCAGCAGTTTATTGTTTGTTTATGTCTGAAGAAGGGTCTCGACCCGACGCGTCGCCAATTCCTTCTCTCCAGAGATGCTGTCTGCCCCGCAGAGTTTTACAGCATTTTGTGTCGATCATCGAGTTAAACCGGCATCGGCCGTTTTTTTCCAACACATTTACTGTTTTATTGTCGGTGGATGTAAAACGACCCTTGATTTTTCCTCTATAATAACTACAGAGAAGAGTGCTTCGTTTTGCGATGAATTAGTGTCATCGAAGCATAAGTGGAACTGAGACGCGAACTTCCATTTACAATTTTATCAATATCGGTCTGTGTTGCAGACGGTGGCATTCATACCCGCTTTTCGGAGACTCGGTGGCCACCAAACATAGAAATATGGAAACATAGAAAATAGGTGCAGGAGGAGGCCATTCGGCCCTTCGAGCCAGCACCGCCATTCATTGTGATCGTGCCTGATCGACCCCAATCAATAACTCGTGCCTGCCTTCTCCCCATGTCCCTTGACTCCACTAGCCCCTAGAGCTCTATCTAACTCTCTTAAATCCATCCAGTGATTTGGCCTCCATTGCCCTCTGTGACAGGGAATTCCACAAATTCACAACTCTCTGGGTGAAAAAGTGTTTTCTCACCTCAGTCTTAAATGGCTTCCCCTTTATTCTAAGTGTGGACACTGGTTCTGGACTCGCTCAACATTGGGAACATTTTTCCTACATCTAGCTTGTCCAGTCCTTTTATAATTGTACATGTTTCTATAAGATCCAAGTGGCGAAATCACCAGGTGGCGAAATCTTGACATTACTGCCGTTGACAACTGAGCACATTTAACCACACTGGAACTGCAGGAAGCGCACACACCAGATTTGATTCACAGATCTGGCTTTCGTTCTTTAGGTTCAGATTACGGTGAAGGGATTCAGGGCTAAAATGTTAACTTACTTTCTGTCTTTCACTGCGGATTATTTCCAGAATGTTTTGTTCTATGTTATTGTAGCTATCTACGATACCAAAGATAGATACAAAATGCTGGAGTAACTCAGTGGGACAGGCAGGATCTCTGGAAAGAAAGAATGGGTGACGTTTCAGGTCGAGACACTTCTTCACACTGAAGTTTCTGGTCGGCGGCCTTCTTCAGACTGATACCAGAGACATGTCAGGCGTTAAATATTTCACCTATAACGTAGTTTTACCGGAATTGGCTGAGCATGTATCCCGAATAACACAATTTGTGTCCAAAGCGGGGATTGCATTATTTGTATCTATCTTCGGCGTGAACAAGCATCTGCAGTTCCCTCCCACACATTTACATTATTGAGTGATATTAGCGAGAGGAGTTATGTGAATTTCAAGAGGGTCGGCAACGGGACAACTATTTTGGCATGATATAAGGAACGTAAACGCTGTAAGAATTTACATTGGATGGTCATAGAACATATCTGGGAGGGTGTAAGGGAAAGTGCAGACAGGAGATACAGCATAATATTGCAGTAAGTAGTGCCTTTCAACTTCAAGCCAAAGCACCCAAGCCACCATTCGCAGTAAGTACTGCCTTTCAACTTCAAGCCAAACCACCATTTGCAGTAAGTCGTGCCTTTCAATTTCAAGCCAAAGCACCCAAGCCACCATTTGCAGTGCTTTTCAACTTCAAGCCAAATCATCCGCCATCGTTTGCAGTAAGTAGTGCCTTTCAACTTCAAGCCAAAGCACCCAAGCCACCATTTGCAGTAAGTAGTACCTTTCAACTTCAAGCCAAACCACCATTTGCAGTGCCTTTCAACTTCAAGCCAAAGCACCCGCCACCATTTGCAGTAAGTAGTGCCTTTCAACTTCAAGCCAAAGCACCCAAGCCACCATGTGCAGTAATTAGTGCCTTTCAACTTCAAGCAAATCACCCGCCACCATTTGCAGTAAGTAGTGCCTTTCAACTTCAAGCCAAAGCTCCCGAGTCACCATTTGCAGTAAGTAGCCTTTCAATTTCAAGCCAAAGCACCCAAGCCACCATTTGCAGTGCTTTTCAACTTCGTTAATGCACCCAAGCCACGATTTGCAGTAAGTAGTGCCTTTCAACTTCAAGCCAAAGCTCCCAAGACACGATTCGCAGTAAGTAGTGTCTTTCAACTTCAAGCCAAAGCTCCCAAGCCAGCATTTGCATTAAGTAGTGCCTTTCAACTTTAAACCAAAGCTCCCAAGCCACCATTTGCAGTAAGTAGTGCCTTTCAACTTCAAGCCAAAGCACCCAAACAACCATTTGCAGGTAGTGCCGTTTTACTTCAAACAAACCATATTTTAATTTGCAAACCACATTAAGGGCACTCACAGTTGTGTGGACATTTGTTCAGTGTTAATCAGAGCTCAGAGAGACGTGACCCTTGGCTTCATCCATCTTGCAGAGACTGAGTGAGGCACACCACTCCCTGGTTTTATAGTCCCTCCCCCTCCCTCAAGCAGGGGCAGCAGAGAGAATGGTGATTTTTAAAAAAACATTAATATCCCTCTGATTTGTCATCGATGGGAAAAATCCTCCGCACCCGTGAGGCGGAGAGGGGGCTCTGAACGAGGTGACCAAAAATGACGGTCGTAGGTGGCGGCGTTCTGTCGGAAATCGCAGCATAGTGGGCCAAAAGCGGTCAAGATCAGAGAATTACGAATATAGATACTGCATCTGCGACGCATCTGCCCACTCACTCAACCTCCTAACATCCTCTCCACAGTTCACACTGCCACCAGCTTTGTGTCATCCGCAAGTTTGCTAGTGTTGTCTAATTCCCTCTTCCAGAAGGTTGTTGATGGTTCGGGATAGGCGCACGGAATCGCGAACAAAGGTTGGAGAACCGGAGGTGGATCGGGAAGCGAGAGAGAGCGGAGCACACGAGGTCACAGTTACATAGAAACATATGAAATTAGGTGCAGGAGGAGGCCATTCGGACTTCGAGCCAGCTCCGTCATTCATTGTGATCATGGCTGATCGTCACCTATCAATAACCCGTGCCTGCCTACTCCCCGTATCCCTTGACTCCACTAGTCCCTAGAGCTCTATCTAACTATCTCTTAAATCCATGCAGTGATTTGGCCTCCACTGCCCTCTGTGGCAGGGCATTACATAAATTCACAACTCTCTGGGTGAAAAAGTATTTTCCCACATTAGTCTTAATTGACCTCCCCTTTATTCTAAGACTGTGGCCACTGGTTCTGGACTCGCCCAACATTGGGAACATTTTTCCTGCATCGAGCTTGTCCAGTCCTTTTATAATTTTATATTTCTTTAAGATGCCCCCTCATCCTTCTAAGCTCCAGTGAACATAAGCCTATTATTTTCAATCTTGCCTCATATGACAGTCCCGCCATCCCAGGGATCAATCTTGTGAACCACTGCCTTAATCACAAAGATGTCCTTCCTCAAATTAGGAGACCAAAACAGTACGCAATACTCCAGGTGTGGTCTTACCAGAGTCCTATACAACTGCAGAAGAACCTCTCTTCTCTTATACTGAAATTCTCGTGTTATGAAGGCCAACATTCCATTAGCTTTCTTCACTGCCTGCTGTACCTGCACGCCAACTTTCAGTGACCGGTGTACAAGGACACCCAGGCCTCGCTGTACCTCCCACTTACCTAACCTAACCCCATTGGGATAATAATCTCCCCCCTTGTTTTTTGCCACCAAAGTGGATAACCTCACATGTATCTATATTACTAGACTACGTGGGAACCGTTGGGTCCCATGTTCACAACGGAGGGCTGGTCCCCCGACGCAATATTCCACCTCTCCCCCAATTCCAATATTGGTGGCCAGTGGGGGGGGGGGCTTTCTGGAGTGGTGGTATGGGTTCTTGGGGTGGCAGCTCAGTCCCTCAAGCCTGATCTGCTGGCAGCTCACTCACGGCCGGTGGGCTGGCAGTTGACTCATGACTATTCCTTGAAATTCCATTTGGTGTAAGGCCACCAAATTCAAATGCATGTTCCTACCATTTCAAGCAGGGTGCAAGGCCACCATATTCAAGCGCAGTTTTCAACCACTTCAAGCACTATTTTTCATTGTTTAGAAGCATTCTCTGCACCTGTTCAGCGGAGGGGGGACTGAGTAAGATGGCCAAAAATCATAGCCGTAAGTGGTAGCGTTTTATCTAAAATCAATATACAGTGCAAACAGGAAGTAAGTGCATTTGCAGTAGTGCCTTTTAACTTCAAGCCAAAGCACCCAAGCCACCATTTGCAGTAAGTAGTGCATTTCAACTTCAAACCAAAGCAACCAAGCCACCATTTGCAGTGAGTAGTGTCTTTCAACTTCAAGACAAAGCACCCAAGCCATCATTTGCAGTAAATTGTGCCTTTCAACTTTAAGCCAAAGCACCCAAGCCACCATTTGCAGTTAGTGCCGTTGAACTTAAAGCCGAAGTACCCAAGCCACCATTTGCAGTAGTGCCTTTCAACTTCAAGCCAAAGCACCCATGCCACCATTTGCAGTAAGTACTGCCTTTCAACTTCAAGCCAAACCACCATTTGCAGTAAGTAGTGCCTTTCAATTTCAAGTCAAAGCACCCAAGCCACCATTTGCAGTGCTTTTCAACTTCAAGCCATATCATCCGCAATCGTTTGCAGTAAGTAGTGCCTTTCAACTTCAAGCCAAAGCACCCAAGCCACCATTTGCAGTAAGTAGTGCCTTTCAACTTCAAGCCAAACCACCATTTGCAGTAAGTAGTGCCTTTCAACTTCAAGCCAAAGCACCCGCCACCATTTGCAGTAAGTAGTGCCTTTCAACTTAAAGCCAAAGCACCCGCCACCATTTGCAGTAAGTAGTGCCTTCCAACTTCAAGCCAAATCACCCGCCACCATTTGCAGTAAGTAGTGCCTTTCAACTTCAAGCCAAAGCACCCAAGCCACCATGTGCAGTAATTAGTGCCTTTCAACTTCAAGCAAATCACCCGCCACCATTTGCAGTAAGTAGTGCCTTTAAACTTCAAGCCAAAGCTCCCGAGTCACCATTTGCAGTAAGTAGTGCCTTTCAAGTTCAAGCCAAACCACCATTTGCAGTAAGTAGTGCCGTTCATTGGCTATATTTAAGAGGGAGTTAGATGTGGCCCTTGTGGCTAAGGGGATCAGGGGGTATGGAGAGAAGGCAGGTACGGGATACTGAGTTGGATGATCAGCCATGATCATATTGAATGGCGGTGCAGGCTCGAAGGGCCGAATGGCCTACTCCTCCACCTAATTTCTATGTTTCTATGTTTCTATGATATAGTCCAAAGGAGGGAGTTCCGGGTATTATGGAGAACCCGCAGGCAGCAGCACCTGTTTCAGGGCTGCGCAAATGTCGTCTGCTCCAAGGAGAGGAGCATCCAGGGTCAGCTTTCAGTCTGACCCAAAGCAAAGAACCCGACACAGGGCCGCTGGAGGGGCCATGTCAACGCAGGTATCCTCAGAGGCCTGCGGCAACTCCTCTTTCAGGGCGGCCTACGAATTCACTCTCTGTGGAGTGGAGTGCGAGTGGTCAGTATGTAGCTGATCTCGAATTTAAAGTATGAACATACTGAAGCACGTGCATATGCCCTCAAGAGACTCGCAAACAAAGGGTTTGCTACCGGAAGAATACCCAGAAGGGCCAGAGTTCTCACGCTACAAGTACCGGCAAAGCAACAACGCTATCAGGGTGACATTGAAGGTCAAAACCCAGGTAATGAAACCAGCGCCGAGTCCTCTCTTCAGGTAAAACCAGAAGAAGGAAGCTAAAGCTGTCGGACTGATCAAGGTACCAACGACGAGTAAAGCTTCATCAGTAAGCAACAACACACCCACACCTCCATAGGGGGTAAACGGTTCACTGAAGCCGGCGGTAGCTTGAAAGCTGGGCACGGGAATATGACCAAAGTCGTCTTTCAAGGCAGATTCTGAGTTATGGCCAGAATTGTCTTCAAGGCAGGCTCAGTGTGATGAGGGTTCAGACCTAGACCCAAGCAGGGGTCAGGGGAAACATGGAACCCACGCTACCAGTCCTACTCCCCTATCAAGGAGAGAAAAGGAACCCACATCAGCGCCGTTTGGGCTTACCACAAGACCACCGGTAGCCATGGAGGGAGGTGGGTCTGGATTTACCGAAACAAGGGATTATGGACCAGTTACATGTTCATAATCTTACTCTTGTGTTTTTGTTCAAAATGACAATGAAAAACAACATGAGTTTCAGATCTGGTTTTAAAAAACAGATAATAACATGTGATTATTTTTACTGCACAACATACATAGGTTCCAAGCAGACTTGGAATTGGGACCGGAGTTGTCTTCGAGGCAGGCCCAGTATTATGGGCAGGATTGCCTTTCAGGACAGGTGAGAGATGGAGGATGTCACTTCATCCAGGTTTAACTCATATGTGCAGTACAGACTTTCAGAATGGTACATTTTGTTACGGTCTAACAACTGTTTTATAGGAGCTATATGGCAATCATCGATCTCAAAGATGCATGCTTTGCAGTTTCCCATTCACTGAAATCGCCAGAGATATTTGAAATGTATCTGGATGGGGCTATAATGACAGTTAAAGCAAATAACAAAGGATTCCGCCATGGAGCAAGGGATGCAATTAACAGAAGCCTGTAACAACCTTGTTGGTTATTAAGCAGCTTTCTATTCATCAAGATGTAGTTGACAATATAGCTGCTGTGTATCAGCGGTACAAATTGGGCTTTGCATTACCTGAAGTTAAAACATGCAAAGAATAAACCTCTCTAGTACCATATAGGTCATTACAAATAAACCTATGCTATTCTCAGCAGAAGCTACCAAAATCACGATGGTGGCAGTATTCAGCTTTGCTCCAGTATTTTTGGCCGGGTATACTTTGTATTATAAATTGATGCTAGTGCTCAAAGATGAGAAGTATGGTATGCCATCTACAGTTACGGAGGTGGATGCGGGTTGCATGTTGCATAAGTTACCAATTTTCAGTAATTGGTATCAACTACCTATAACTCGGTGTATTCTATACGTTAAAGGTTATTGTAAGAATGTGCACAATCTGCATGCTCAACTACAAGTTGATACACTATGGGGGTGGCATATGTTAGTCACATGGGTGCTATGAAGTTTAAATATCCTGTGATATTTACCTAATCTTATTTTGAAACTACTGTCTCATGTGAAATCTATGAAACACAGGATGGATGTTGGACTACAAAGTATTTAATGTCATTTTGGCTCGATGGAACATCGAATATCGATATATTTACATACCTCACCCTCGGATATCCAGAATTATTTAGGATATCTTGACACAAGCTCTCCCAGGCCCAGTAACATGGGAATATGGGACATGACGTAATGTTAACATTACTTCAGCAGGGGGCTCCAGCTACATCCTTATCTCAAGCCGGCTCTCAAAAGGTAATAATCCTCATGGCACTGGCCTCAGTGCAACGGGTCCAGTCACGACATAAATTACGACTGGACAGGGTGGTTACATATGTTAATAACATAATATATTATTTTTTGATGTGATAAACCAGAGCTAACCAGGCGTGAGGTACATACATTTTCATGGCATACCCGACGGACCTTCGGGAATGTGTGGTCACACATTCACAACAATACGTCTAGATCACTTAGAGCCTTAAAGGCTCCAAACGAAACAATGTTTTGTGGAAGAAATATATATATATATATATATATATATATATATATATATATATACATTGCATAAGAAGGTTAGTTCCACCATCTTCAGGTGGTAAAACGGGAGTTTGGTGAATGCAGGGGTCAATACAAATATTTTAACACGCACTCCACCGGGGCTGCTACCACATCAACTCATAGGATTATGTACGTTTCCTTTGGACCACATCCTAGCAGCTGCAGGATGGTCAAACAAACATACTTTACCAACTATTAATACAACCCGTTGCCAAATCGGGGGTATTTGCCAACTCCATTTTTGACTCTGTTAACAGTTTCCTCTGGATGAAAGGGGCCGCTATTATTTTCATTGTGTGATCAAACATCAGCATAACAAACCAAGTCATGTCTGAATGCATGAATCTTTTTTCGCTCATCCATGGTCACATCATGCAGTGTGTTGCGCATGAATTCGGTTACGGCGTGAAATCACAGAGCTTTGAAATCTTCACGCAGTCACTCACGTGACTCCAAAGTAAAATAATATGATTAAACGAGAACTTACCAGTTTGAAGTTTGATCTTGATTTTATGAGTACTTACTATTCTACTCTTTTTCATCTGGTGGAATTTCAACCTCCTCTGGGCGGTATTTCTCGTGTACACCATATGGTTCAGAATGTGGTGGCTGGGCATTCAGTCCATAATTATACCAGTGTTTGTACAGGAAATAGGATTCATGCTGCAACTGCTCAGCTGCTGTACAAACACTGCTATGTACACCGCGACCCAGACAAAGTTCAGAGAACAGTTGAAGATTCTGTTGAAATATCCTATTGTACTAATTGCATAATTCATTAAAAAATGATGTCACCTGCATGGATTTCCTTTAACATAGAAACATAGAAAATAGGCACAAGAGGAAGCCATTTGGCCCTTCGAGCCAGCACCGCCATTCATTGTGATCATGGCTGATCATCCCCAATCAATAACCCGTGCCTGCCTTCTCCCCATATCCCTTGACCCCACTAGCCCCTAGAGCTCTATCGAACTCTCTCTTAAATCCATCCAGTGACTTGGCCACCACTGCCCTCTGTGGCAGGGTATTCCATAAATTCACAACTCTCTGGGTGAAAACGTTTTTTCTCACCTCAGTCTTAAATGACCTCCCCTTTATTCTAAGACTGTGGCCCCTGGTTCTGGACTCACCCAACATTGGGAACATTTTTCCTGCATCTGGCTTGTCCAGTCCTTTTATAATTTTATAAGTTTCTATAAGATATCCCCTCATCCTTCTAAACTCCAGTGAATACAAGCCTAGTCTTTTCAATCTTTCCTCATATGACAGTCCCGCCATCCCAGGGATCAATCTCGTGAACCTACGCTGCACTGCCTCAATCACAAAGATGTCCTTCCTCAAATTAGGAGACCAAAACTGTACACAATACTCCAGATGTGATCTCAACAGAGCACTATACAACTGCAGAAGAACCTCTTTACTCCTATACTGAAATCCTCTCGTTATGAAGGCCAACATACCATTAGCTTCCTTCACTGCCTGCTGTACCTGCCCGCCAACATTCAGTGACTGTTGTACAAGGGCACCCCGGTCTCGCTGCACCTCCCCCTTACCTAACCTAACCCCATTGAGATAATAATCTGCCCCCTTGTTTTTGCCGCCAAAGTGGATAACCTCACATTTATCTATATTATACTGCATCTGCCACGCAACTGCCCACTCACTCAACCTGTCCACGTCACCCTGCAACCTCCTAACATCCCCTCCACAGTTCACACTGCCACAGAGTGTCATCCGCAAACTTGCTAGTGTTGCTCCTAATTCCCTCTTCCAAATCATTAATATATATGGTAAACGGTTGCGGCCCCAACACCGAGCCTTGCGGCCCTCCACTCGCCACTGCCTGCCATTCTGAATAGGACCCGTTCACTCCTACTCTTTGCTTCCGGTCTGCCAACCAATTTTCTATCCATGGGAACACCCTACCCCCAATACCATGTGCTCTAATTTTAGTCACCGGTCTCCCGTGCGGGACCTTATCAAAGGTTTTCTGAAAGGCTAGATGCACTACATCCACTGGCACCCTTTCACCCATTTCACATCATCAAAAAATTGCAGATGATTAATCAGGCATGATTTCCCTTTCATAAATCCATGTCGACTTGGTATAATCCTTTTACTGCTACCCAAATGCCTCATTATTACCCCTTTAATAATTCACTCTTTGGTTTCAGTGAAATTCGATTTACCATACAGCCATACGAAAAAAAGCAACAAGACACACAACCGCATAAAGGTTAGCATAAACATCCACCACAACGGATTACCCACGTTCCTCGCTATGATGGAAGGCAATAAAGTGTAAACCATTTCCTCTTTATTCTCCAGCGTCGGGGCGAACGAGGTTCCCGCGTCCAGGCGGTCACGGCGGTCGGAGCGGTCAAAGCGCCTGCGGCTTGGAGCTCCCGAAGTCGGTCTCTAACTAGAGACCGCGAGCTCCACGATGGCAAGTCCGCGGGTTCCGCGGTTGGAGTTCCAAGATCGATCTCCGGCAGGGATCACGGGTTCAGCTATGTTAAATCAGCAGGCTCGTGCGGTTGGAGTTCCCGAAGTCGCTCTACCGCAGAGGTCTCCAGCTCTTCCATGTTCGGCCGCAGTGCGGCCGGAGAGACGATACGGAAAATAAATCGCATCTCCGTCGAGGTAAGAGATTTAAAAAATAGTTTCTCCCCACTCCCCGCGTCCCACCCCACACAAAGTACAGAACACCAAAGCATACATTTAACACGTACTAAAAAACAACAAACGAGGAAGAGGCGGCAGATATGGGCATGGATATGCGTTCAGTGCCCCTGAGTCACTATGCACCTCATGCCTAGTGACGATCAAGGACGTGTCGCGCCCTTTGCCACTCCCGCTCCTCCCCTCTCCCATCTGGGAAAAACGATGGAAGTGTGAAAAGGCACACCTACAGATTCAGGGACAGTTTCTGCCCAGCTGTTATCAGGCAATTAAAATATATTACCACATTAATGAGCAAAGCTGAACGATTAACTACCTGTTTGGTGAACCACAGACTATCCTCGATCGCACTTTGCCGTCTTTACCTTACACTAAGCGTTATTCCCGTATCATATATCTAAACACTGTAAATGGATCTATTGTAATCATTACAAGGATGATTCCGGAATTGAATGGGTTAACATATGACGAGCCTTGGACGGCACTGGGCCCGAACTCGCCGGGTCGTAATTCTCCTCATCTGCTTCCGAAAAGAACGTCATTTAATTCTAAATCTATGACTTCTGGTCCTAGACTCTCCCACTGGTGGAAATATCGTCTCCACATCCACTCCAGCCAAGCCTTTCACTATTCTGCATGTTTCAATAAGGTGACCCCCTCATCCTTCTAAACTCCAGCGAGTACAGGCCCAATGCCGTCAATGGCTCATCATAAGTTGCGCTACTCAAATGGAGGATGATTCGTTATGGGGCAATGAACTATGAAGGAGTAGTTTCGTTGTCGAACTGGGAATTTCGGCCCAGAAATCTGCTGCAGAGATCCATACTGGGAACCCTGGTGTATATAATTGATATCATTAATTGGGCAAGCTTATTGCCACGTGTAATTGCAGAGCACATTTAGGGAGATGCAGAATTAGGGGTGGCACGGTGGCGCAGCGGTAGAGTTGCTAGCTTATGACGTCAGAGACCCGAGTTCCATTCTGACTACAGATGCTGTTTCTACGGTGCTTGTGCGTTCTCCCGTCACCTGCGTTGTTTTTACCCAGGTGCTCCGGCTTCCTTCCACACTCCAAAGAGGTACAGGTATGTAACTTAATTGGCTTTGGTAACATTGTATGTTGTCCCAAGTGTGTATAGGGCGGTATTAGTGCACTGGGATCGCTGGTCAGCTGGGGCTCGGTGGATCGATGGGTGTAGGAATAAAGTGTAGATGCTAGTTTAATGCGAAGATCGACGGAAGAGGCTGGAGTAACTCAGCGGGACAGGCAGCATCTCTGGAGGGAAGGAATGGGTGACGTTTCTTCAGACTGATTCCTTCTCTCAGAACATGCTGCCAGTGCGGCTGAGTTACTCGAGCTTTCTGTGTCTATCTTCTGTGGGCCGACGGGCCTGTTTCCGCGTTGGATCTCCAAATTAAAAATAAAAACTAAATATAACGGAATGAAAAATGTCAGGAAATAGTCGATAGTGGAACGCAAAAAGATATAAGGAGGGGTCGTGTGTTGTTTTAAAGTAAAGGGATCATTATCGTTTTCAAATAAAGGCATAATGCTGATGATATCCGATTAGATTTTGTTGTATCCTAAAAAGCATCATGTAGGTTCCGCTCCAACCATGGAAATCAACTCCAACATCGACTTGAATTAAATGAGTTTACGAGCCCAACACTACTTTGGTTCAATTGTGCTGCAATGTGATAACGTCCCAAACATTATAAGGACACGGCTGCGGTAGATGAACTGGCGCGAATGTTAAAACCGTGATGCATCGGAGAGCGAACATGTCTTCTAAAAAATGATACAACATTTGAGACCTTTATAGATTATCATTGTCATTAGTTTATTGTCACGTGTACAGTGAAAAGCTTTTGTTGTGTGCTAACCAGTGAGAGGAAAAACAATACATGATTACAATCGAGCCGTTCACAGTATACAGAGACACGATAAAGGGAATATCGTCAATAACATTTAGTTCTGGATAAAGCCTGTAAAGACCAATCTAAGATAATCCAAGTGTCTCCAATGAGGTTAATAGCAGATCAGGACTGCTCTCTGGTTGACGAATAGGGTGGGGTGTTGTCCGATTTATAGTAGTGGAGCAGGTACATAAATGTTTGTGTGGGGAAAAGCCTGGCAAGTGAAGAGGTAGATACACATGAGGAGAGTTTGGTTCGCAGATGGGTAGAGTGAGTGACAAAGACTGGATGTGGAAATGTGGCAATATCTGCCGGATACGGAGAGAAGACCGTGAATTATAAAGCTAGAGGAAGTGACGTCGATTGGCTGGACCAGGCGGTAGGTTTAGTCTGTATGTTGTATTAATAGCGAATAACGGGATATTACACAAAATATTATCTTTCATTCACAACGCAACAAAATGGTTCAATCCTAACCTTAACCCCTTCCTTCTGATGAGGTCAGTTCCACAATCTGACAATTTATTGCAATATTTCGCAATTTTTGGCAATAGATATTTTAACATTGTCTTTAACTCTTCCCTAAATGTACTGTGGATCACCGCATGAATAAACGTATTTGTGCAGCAACTGAGAAGCAGAAGCATATACCCTGCTTCCTAGAGAATATAAGCCGGGTCATTACATCCAGAGTACGTTTAAGTTCTGGTAAATTGAAAATATAAGTAATGCCCAGCGTATGTCAGCCATAACAATATAAAGATGCCGGATATGCTGAAAAGTAAAATGATTGATGTTCTCCGGTTAGGTTAGGCTAGGTTAGGTTAGAGATATAGCGCGCAAACAGACCCTTCGGCCCAACGAGTCCTCACCGACCTGCAATCCCCACACACCAACACCGTCCCACACTCACTATGAACATTTTACACATACACCAAGCCAATTAACCTGTACGTCTTTGGAGTGAGGGAGGAAACCGAATTTCTCTGAGAAAACCCAAGCTGTCCCGGGGAGAACATATGAAGGTCCCCTTGCACTCCGTCAATTGCAGCGCCCTAACTAAGGTTCTTTTCGGGTGTTACGGCATGGGCTACTACTTTTGTATTGCACATGGGGGTCGGCAAGAGGTTGTGTCGGTGGCTCGCTTGATGCCGGCCCATTTGGACCTGAATGAGGCAGGCCAGGTGGCCCAACCACGCCGTCAAGGGCGTTCGCCGTTTCGGGTCCCACCTAATCCTTCCTTGCAGGGTAGCCCCCCTTTGCGTGGGAATGTACGTACAAGGTCCGGTCGCCTCGTTCGGCTGCCAATCCGTTTTTGTGCCTCTGGTTCTGGGAGGGGGTCATGTGGCGGCCGCCATGTGCTGTGGAGGTGAGCCACACACAGTACATAACCTTCTGCTCTCGGGGGTGCCACGTGTCCCGTTGACGAGAGTTAGGGGCACGGAATGGTCACAGGTGCCCCTGGGGCTATTTAAGGTGGTAATCGCGCGCGCACGGGGTGAGGATTTGGGAGTCTTAGGGTAGGAATAAAGAATTATGTGTTCGGACAAACTTGGCGTCCTGCCTCATTCTTTGACGGGCAGCTCTTTGTCCGCTACAGGTGTCAATATTGTGTGTGTTTCTGCCACGTCTTGATGACTAACGATATATGAAGTGTACGGTGATCTTATTGGACAAACAATTGCACTAATTCCGTAGAGAAAGTACTTAAAGGGAACAACAAATGGAGACGAGGTTGAGAATTTTGGAATTAAACTTTGATTCACGTGGAACGGTGTTTTCACACCCGGAGATGAGGGGGAAATAGTGTGATAATTGTAGATCGCCGCGCCAGAACCAGTTCTCTAAAGCGCTCCCATTCACAATTCAATTCCCTGTCAATCACCGCTGCACGTTGGCGCAGCCGTAGGGTTCCTGTCTTACACCGATTACGGCGCCAGAGACCGGGATTGATCCTGGCCAAAAGTAGTGTCTATACGGTGTTTCTGTACATTTTCCCCGTGACCGCGTGGGTTTCTTCAGGGACCATCGGTTTCCTTTCACACTTCAATGGCGCACAGGTGTGTCGCGTTAATTGGCTTGGCAAAATTGGCTTTGTTTTATTGTAAATTGTCCCTCAGTCTGCGTAGGATAGTGTTAAAGTGTGTGGATCGCTGGTTGGCGTCGACTCATTGAAACATAGGTGCAGTAGAGGCAGCATCGCCATTCAATATGATCATGGCTGATCATCTAAAACCAGTACCCCGTTCGTGCTTTTTCCCCGGATTCCTTGATTTCTTTAGCCGTAATAGTTAAATCTAACTCACTTTTGAAATCATCCGGTGAATTGGCCTCTACTGCCTTCAGTGGCAGTGAATTCAACAGATTCACACCACAAGGCTTTTCCTCGTCTTTCTTAAATGCCTTATTCGTAAACTGTGACCTCTGGTTCTGGACTCCCCCAACAACGTGAACATTTTCCTGCATCTAGTCTGTACAATTATTTAGGAATTTTATATATTCCAGGGACTAACTCTACAGAACGTTTTTCCTTCCATTATTTATTATGTAAAATAATATGTGTGTTATGATTGTGTTTATAATTTGTTTGGTTGTTTTGTTGTTTGTCAGTGTCTTTTGCACAAAAGTCCGCGAGCATTGCCACTTTCATTTCACTGCACATCTCGTATGTGTATGTGACAAATAAACTTGACTTGACGACTTGACTATTTCTACAGGACCCGTTCTCCTACTAAATTCATATAACCATATAACCATATAACCATATAACAATTACAGCACGGAAACAGGCCATCTCGACCCTTCTAGTACGTGCCGAACACATAATCTCCCCTAGTCCCATATACCTGCGCACAGACCATAACCCTCCATCCCCTTCCCATCCATATAACTATCCAATTTATTTTTAAATGATAAAAACGAACCTGCCTCCACCACCTTCACTGGAAGCTCATTCCACACAGCTACCACTCTCTGAATAAAGAAGTTCCCCCTCATGTTACCCCTAAACTTCAGTCCCTTAATTCTCAAGTCATGTCCCCTTGTTTGAATCTTCCCTACTCTCAGTGGGAAAAGCTTTTCCACGTCAACTCTGTCTATCCCTCTCATCATTTTAAAAACCTCTGTCAAGTCCCCCCTTAACCTTCTGCGCTCCAAAGAATAAAGCCCCAACTTGTTCAACCTTTCTCTGTAACTTAGTTGCTGAAACCCAGGCAACATTCTAGTAAATCTCCTCTGTACTCTCTCTATTTTGTTGACATCCTTCCTATAATTAGGCGACCAAAATTGTACACCATACTCCAGAATTGGCCTCACCAATGCCTTGTACAATTTAACATTACATCCTAACTTCTATACTCAATGCTCTGATTTATAAAGGCCAGCACACCAAAAGCTTTCTTTACCACCCTATCTACATGAGATTCCACTTTCAGGGAACTGTGCACAGTTATTCCCAGATCCCTCTGTTCACCTACATTCTTAAATTCCCTACCATTTACCATGTACGTCCTATTTTGATTTGTCCTGCAAAGATGTAGCACCTCACACTTATCAGCATTAAACTCCATCTGCCATCTTTCAGCCCACTATTCCAACTGGCATAAATCTCTCTGTAGACTTTGAAACTCTACTTCATTACCCGCAACCCCACCTATCTTAGTATCATCTGCATACTTACTAATCCAATTTACCACACCATCATCCAGATCATTGATGTACATGACAAACAACAGTGGACCCAACACTGATCCCTGTGGCACCCCACTCGTCACTGGCCTCCAACCTGACAAACAACCATCCACCATTACTCTCTGGCATCTCCCATTCAGCCACTGTTGAATCCATCTTGCTACGGCACCATTAATACCCAACCATTGAACCTTCTTAACCAACCTTCCATGAGGAACCTTGTCAAAACCCTTACTGAAGTCCATATACACAACATCCACTGCTTTACCCTCATCAATTTCCCGACTAACATCTTCAAAAAATTCAAGAAGATTAGTTAAACATGACCTTCCAGGCACAAATCCATGTTGACTGTTCCTAATCAGACCCTGTTTATCCAGATGCTTATATATATTATCTCTACGTATTATTTCCATTAATTTGCCCACCACTGACGTCAAACTAACAGGTCTATAATTGCTAGGTTTACTCTTAGACCCCTTTTTAAACAATGGAACAACATGCGCAGTACGCCAATCCTCCGGCACTATTCCCATTTCTAATGACATTTGAAATATTTCTGCCATAGCCCCTGCTATTTCTACACTAACTTCCCTCAATGTCCTAGGGAATATCCTGTCCGGACCTGGAGACTTATCCACTTTTATATTTCTCAAAAGTGTCAGTACTTCCTCTTCTTTGATCCTCATATTTTCCATTTACTCTACTTGTTTCCCTTACCTCACATAATTCAATATCCTTCTCCTTGGTGAATACCGAAGAAAAGAAACTGTTCAATATCTCCCCCATATCTTTTGGCTCTGCAGATAGTTGTCCACTCTGACTCTCTAATGGACCAATTTTATCCCTCGTTATCCTTTTGCTATTAATATAGCGGTAGAAACCCTTCGGATTTACTTTTACCTTACTTGCCAAAGCAACCTCATATCTTCTTTTAGCTTTTCTAATTTCTTTCTTAAGATTCTTTTTACATTCTTTATACTCCTCAAGCACCTCATTTACTCCATGCTGCCTATACTTATTGTAGATCTCCCTCTTTTTCCGAACCAAGTGTCCAATTTCCCTTGAAAAACATGGCTCTTTACAATTTTTACGATTTCGTTTCAACCGAACAGGGACATAAAGATTCTGTACTCTTAAAATGTCACCTTTAAATGTACTCCATTTCTCTTCCACATCTTTCCCAT
This sequence comes from Leucoraja erinaceus, assembly GCF_028641065.1. Classification (NCBI taxonomy): domain Eukaryota; kingdom Metazoa; phylum Chordata; class Chondrichthyes; order Rajiformes; family Rajidae; genus Leucoraja; species Leucoraja erinaceus. The sequence goes on along the minus strand of NW_026575305.1, from coordinate 26,612 downwards.
AAAACAAACTGTCCCAATTTACTCCTTTTAAATCCTTTCGCATCTCCTCAAAGTTAGCCTTTCTCCAATCAAAAATCTCAACCCTAGGTCCAGTTTTGTCCCTCTCCATAATTATATTGAAACTAATGGTATTGTGATCACTGTCCCGAACTGTTCCCCAACGTATACCTCTGCCACCTGACCCATCTCATTTCCTAACAGGAGGTCCAGTACCGCCCCTTCTCTAGTAGGTACGTCTATGTATTGTTGCAAAAAACTATCCTGAACACATTTTACAAACTCCAACCCATCCAGCCCATTTACAGAATGTGTTTCCCAATCTATGTGTGGAAAATTGAAATTTCCCACAATCACTACCTTGTGCTTACTACTAATATCTGCAATCTCCTTACATATTTGCTCTTCCAATTCTCGCTCCCCATTTGGCGGTCTATAATACACCCGTATAAGTGTTGCTACCCCTATCGTATTTCTCAGTTCCACCCAAATAAACTCCCTAGACGAGCCCTCTAATCTATCCTGCCAAAGCACTGCTGTAATATCTTCCCTGATAAGCTAAGCAAAACCTCCACCTCTTGCCCCTCCAATTCTATCACAGCTGAAGCAACGAAATCCTGGAATATTTAGTTTCCAATCACAGCCCTCCTGCAACCATGTTTCACTGATCGCCACAACATCATACTTCCAGGTGTCAATCCAGGCTCTAAGTTCATCCACCTTTCTTACAATGCTCCTAGCATTAAAATATACACATTTAAGAAACCCACCCTCTCTTATTCTCTGATTATTTTATTTTTCTTCTCTCTCCCCTACATTTTGGGTCAGAGTGCTACCATTCTCTGCCCCCTGCTTCACACACTGACTGCTAGCTTTCCCAATTTGTGTCCCTCCCCCCAACCATACTAGTTTAAAGTCTCCCCAGTAGCCTTTGCAAATCTCCCCGCCAGGATATTGGCCCCCCTTGAGTTCAAGTGCAACCCGTCTTTCTGTACAGGTCGTACCTTCCCCAAAAGAGGTCCCAATGATCCAGAAACTTGAATCCATACCCACTGCACCAGTCCCCCATCCACGCATTTATCCTCCACCTCACTCCATTCCTACTCTCACTGTCGCGTGGCACAGGCAGTAATACTGAGATTGTTACCTTTCCAGTCCTTCTCCTTAACTCTCTACCTAACTCCCTAAATTCTTCTTTCAGGACCTCTTCTCTTTTTTTACCTATGTCGTTGGTACCTATATGCACCACAACCTCAGGCTCCTCTCCCTCCCATTTCACGATTTATTGGACACGTTCAGACACATCCCTGACCCTGGCACCAGGGAGGCAAACCACCATCCGGGTCTCCTGTCTGCGTCCACAGAATCGCCTATCCGACCCCCTGACTATAGAGTCCCCTATTACAATTGCCCTCCCCTTCTTTTCCTTACCCTTCTGAGCAACCGGACCGGTCTTTGTGCCAGAGACCCGGTCGCTGTCGCTGCCCCCAGGTAGGCTGTCCCCCCCACCCTTACTCAAGCATGAGTACTTATTTCCAAGGTGCACAGCCACCGGGGTACTCACCAGTCCCTGCCTCTGCCCGTTGCCCTTCCTAACTGTGACCCAGTTTTCTGTCTCTCGTGGTCTTGGAGTGACCACCTCCCTGTAACTCCTTTCTATGACCTCCATAGAATACTCCAGTGAATACACGCCCTGTCGCCCAATTTTTTCATCATATGTCTGGCCCGCAATGCCTGGAATTAACCTGGTACTCCCTCAATAGCAATGATGCCTTCCTCAAATTGGAGACCAAAAGTACACACAATGCTCCAGGTGCGGACACTGCGGACTGAAAGAGCAGTTTCCCCGCTGGTGTTACTAAACTAAAATTAAAACCACCAGAGAACGATCCTCGGGTTAACCAGTTCTAGATTTTCTTAGAACAATCCAGGTAACATCAATAATATATTTCCTATGGTTCGTCAAATTGAAAATACTACGCGGTCTTCTGGTGTCATTAAAACCGGTTTCCGTAAAGAATGAATGGCTCCGAATCTACCTGTTGATTCAGTAAACTCCGGAGCACTGCGTGGTTAGCCCTGTCAATATTCTACTTTTGTAATACTGGGCCATTTGAATTTTACTCGCAGTAATACAAGTTTCTACTGACCCTGTGAATGTTCCGAAACACAAACGACGTCATGTCTGTAGAAGGTCTTTTTTGTAATGTTTTTTGTTGTGCACAGAAAAAAAAAAAAAATGTTGGCAAGGAAGGTGTTAATTTCCCTCGACTGGAATTAACATCAGTCACGGCGGTTGCAATTTGCGCCACTGGGGAGATATTCCTTTCTAATAATAGGGGATCTATTCGTGGCCTTATTCCATAGTGTTGAGAGCAGCACTAGCGGCTTTAATCGATTTGAGCGGGTTCTCGACATGGAGACAACGAGGAGTTTCAACGAAGTTCGGCTTTATCTGTTCCTTCTGAAAGCACAGCGGATATATTACCCGCTGCTCGCCATCATAGCTGTCCCCGGTATGTGCCTTGATGCAGACATTAATTAATCATATCATGCTTTAGTATAAGGATGCTGTCGTTTTGTAAGCTCCGGAATTCAAACAGATATCGGACTCTTTTGCTCAGCTTTGTATTGGTTTTGTTAAATCTTACGTATAGATTATTTCAGTTACACATTCATTGTTCTGAGATCCCAAAAGGCGCAAGATGAAAGAAAAAGCATCTTCCAAACAGTGGAGTGCTCTCAATATTAACAACTCCGCATGTGTACAGCGCAGAAAAGGCTACATATATTTGTTGGGACAGCCAAAATTGATTGTACCTTAAAAAACTAGTCTAGACAAGTGGATCATACAGTGGCGCAGCTGCGAGGTTTTAGTTTAGTTTAGCGACACAGCGTGGAAACAGGCCCTTCGGCCCATCGAGACGGCACTGGCCAGCGATCTGAAGAAGCGTCTCGACTCGAAACATCACCCATTCCTTCTCTCCAGAAATGCTGCTTTCCCGCTAAGTTACTGCAAATTGTTGTGTCGATATTCGGTTTAAGCCAGCATCTACAGTTCCTTCTTACACAGGTACCAGTCCGTGGGGCTGTACCCTACGTAAATTTTGATTCTGATGTCAGAGACACAGCGCGGAAACAGAGCCTTCTGCCCACCGACCAGCGATCCCTGCACACTGACACTATCCTACACACTTGGGATAATTTACAATTTTACCAAAGCCACTTAACCTACAAACCAAAACAAATGTATTTTTTGGGCGTTTGGAAGGAAACCGGAGCAAACGGAGAACCCACACACGGACACAGCGAGAACCTACAAACCCCGTGTAAACAGTGCCCGCATCAGGATCGAACCCGGGTCTCTGGCGCTGTAACGCAGCAACTCTACCGCTGTGCCACTCTACTTGACACAATATTTTCGTTACGTTTCGTTTCGTGGCGTATAGTTTAGTTTAGTTTAGTTTAGTTTAGTTTAGTTTGTTTTAATTTAATTTAGTTTAGTTTATTGACACAGAATGTGAACCGCTCTTTCGGCCCATCGTGACCATGTTATCTATGTGATAGTCTTGCGTTTCGTCCTGGTGCTCCAACTTCGGCCCACATCCTGAAATCCCGCTGGTTTATAAGTTAATCTGTCCCTTGTAAATTGTAAACAGCATCCTTAAAGAGTGGACGAGAAAGTGGGAGAAACGTTGTGAGATTGGGTCTTCCAGGAAGTAGTGGTCCGAAGGTTCTGTTCCCTCCCACGTCGCCTGTTTACATTTGTTCGCTGTTATGCCACTTTCTCACCCACTCCCTGCAAACAGATACAATTTACAGAAGCCCATTAACCTGCAATCCCGCACGTCTTTGGAACGTGGGAGGAAACAGGATCACAATTTGAAACGCCACTCGGTCATAGGGGAACATGCAAACTCAACACAGGCAGCACCCGAGGTCAGGATCGACATCGAATCTGAGCTGAAACTTCATTCTTGTGATAGTCATCATTCACTGGTAAAGCGACGGATTGAACAAACATTATAGGAATCCCACACCTCACACTGAATCGTGCTCTGATCTCAACCATGTTGTGCCCACTCTTTACACGAATATGCAGTTGAGTGGTTGGGTTTCTCCAGCGATGTATGCTATTCACTCAATGGCCGCACGGTGGCGAAGCGGTAGTCAAAACCCCCGGCTCGTCCCTGACGATGTGTGCTGTCTGTGTGGAATGTGCACATTATCCAAGTGGGGTTTCCCTAGGTTCTCTAGTTTCCTCACACGCTCCAAAGACGTGCAGGTTTGTCGTTTAATTGGGTCGGTAAATAATGTAAATTGTCCCCAGTTTGTAGGACAGTATAAGTGTCGGATCGCTGGCCGGCACGAATTCGGTGGGCCGAAGGGCCTGCTTCCGCGCTGTACCTCGAAACTAAACTAAAACTAAACTAAACTAAACTAAACTAAACTAAACTAAACTAAACTAAACTAAACTAAACTCTAATCTAAACTGAAGTGAACAATTTCACCCCCTATCGGGTACGGTCGTGCTTTTTGGAAGAGACGAATATATTTCCTCTTCAAGTAGTAATTCTTATCCCCGAGAAATGTCTAAAGTCTGTTTATTTTCCTTCCTCGTAGTTAACACAGTGACGATTGGCATCCTCTCGCGGGGTAAGTGCGGTCTCTCCAGGTGTGTAACTCGCTACCTGATGGCCATGGCGGCGGCTGATTTTCTGGTTATCATCCTGGATTTGATACTGCGGCAGATCCCCATAGCTTTCGCTGTGCATTTCCTTCCTTTGCTCGATCTCCCTATTTGCAATGTCCATGCCCTGCTGCTTTACACCGCCACGGACTGTTCTATCTGGTTCACCGTCACCTTCACCTTGGATCGATTTGTCGCCATTAATTGCCAGAAGCTGAAAGTCAAATATTGTACCGAGAGAACGGCGGCTGTTGTCCTGGGAACAGTCACCGTGCTGAGTTGTTTGAAGAACAGCACCTGGTACTTTACACTTACTGCGCAATACGCCTATCTAAATTTCCCCTGGTTTTGTGCCATCTCACTCGAGTTTATGGAATCGCCGATCTGGGGGTCTGTCGAAGTCCTTCATTACTTCCTCAGCCCCGGACTGCCATTCGCCCTGATCCTCTTGCTTAACGTTTTCACCGTTAGGCACATTGTAGCTGCGACCAGAGCCCGCAGGAGGCTCCGGGCTCACAGCGGCGGGGGGAGGCCCATTGACCCGGAAGTGGTCAGCAGAAAAAAATCCATCATTTTACTCTTTTTCATCTCGTGGAATTTCATCCTGCTCTGGGCGGTATTTCTCGTGTACACCATATGGTTCAGAATGTGGTGGCTGGGCATTCAGTCCGTAATTATACCAGTGTTTGTACAGGAAATAGGCTTCATGCTGCAACTGCTCAGCTGCTGTACAAACACTGCTATATACACCGCGACCCAGACAAAGTTCAGAGAACAGTTGAAGATTCTGTTGAAATATCCTATTGTACTAATTGCGGAATTCAATAAATGATGTGACCTGCACGGATTTCCTTTGTGCTGGTACCAGAAACAATACAGACAGCAAGAAAAATTTGAGTAGAAAATGCAAGTCGTAGAATCCTAGAGTCATGGCACTAATTCACGCCGTTCGCTCCACTTGTTTAACGCTGACAAGGCTGACTTAATGGCCAAGTCCCATTTAGCCCATAACCAACTCAAACCTACGTTTCCGCACATTTATCAACATGGTTTGCAGATGTTGTAATTCTGTCCGTTTCTTTCCCTTCCTCCATCAGTTCAAGATTTCAAGGTTTCAAGGTTTCAAAGTCAGTTTATTGTCACATGCACCACTTACGGTAGAGTGAAATTCGATTTACCGTACAGCTATACGAAAAAAAAGCAACGAGGCACACAACCGCATAAAATATAGCATCAACATCCACAACAGCGGATTCACACGTTCCTCACTACGATCGAAGGAATTATAGTCTAACCAATTCCCTCTTTATTCTCCCGCGGTCGGGCAGTCGGGACATCCGCAGTCTGGGCGATCGAAGTTCCTCCGTCGGGGCGGCGAAGTTCCTTCGGCTTACAGCTCCCGAAGTCGGTCTCCGACTAAAGCCGGCAAACTCCACGATGGTAAGTCCGCACGCTCCTGCGGTTGGAGCTCCAAGGTCGATCCCCGGCGGGGATCGCGGTCTCCGCGATTTAAAGTCCGCAACCTGCCGCGGTTGAAGCTGCCGAAGTCAGTCTCCAGTAGATGCTTCCAGCTCTTCGTTGGCAGGCCGCAGTGCGGACGGAGATATGATACGGAAATATAATCGGTCACCATTTAGAAAATAGTCTAATTTCCTGTTTTTGCCACCAAAGTGGATAACCTCACATTTATCCACATTATACTGCATCTGCCAAACATTTGCCCACTCATCCAGCCTATCCAAGTCACCTTGCAGCCTCCTAGCATCTTCCTCACAGCTAACTCTGCCCCCCCAGCTTAATGTCATCCGCAAACTTGGAGATGTTGCCTTCAATTCCCTCTTCCAGATCATTAATATATATTGTAAATAGCTGGGGTCCCAGCACTAAGCCTTGTGGTACCCCACTAGTCACTGCCTACCATTGTGAAAAGGACCCGTTTACTCCTACTCTTTGCTTCCTGTCTGCCAGCCAGTTCTCTATCCACATCAATACTGAACCCCCAATACCGTGCGCTTTAAGTTTGTATACTAATCTCTTTTAGTGGGACCTTGGCGAATGCCTTCTGAACGTCCAGATATAACACATCCACTGGTTCTCCCTTATCCACTCTACTAGTTACATCCTCGAAAAATTCTATGAGATTCGTCAGACATGATTTACCTTTCGTAAATCCATGCTGACTTTGTCCAATAATTTCACCACTTTCCAAATGTGCTGCTATCCCATCTTTAATAACTGACTCTAGCAGTTTCCTCACTACCGATGTTAGACTGGTCTGTAATTCCCCGTTTTCTCTCTCCCTCCCTTTTTAAAAAGTGGGGTTACATTAGCTACCCTCCAATCCTCAGGATATACTCCAGAATATAATGAGTTTTGAAAAATTATCACTAATGCATCCACAATTTCTGGGGACTACTTCCTTGAGTACTCTGGGATGCAGCCTATCTGGCCCTGGGGATGTATCGGCCTTTAATCCATTAAATTTACCCAACACCACTTCCCGGCTAACCTGGATTTCACTCAGTTCCTGCACCTCACTTGACCTGCGGTCCCCTGCTATTTCCGGCAGATTATTTATATCTTCCTCAGTGGAGACGGAATCAAAGTAGTTATTCGATTGGTCTGCCATGTCTTTGTTCCCCATGATCAATTCACCTGTTTATGACTGCAAGAGACCTACATTTGTTTTGACTAATCTATTTCTCTTCACATATCTATAAAAAAACCTTTGCAGTCATTTTTTATATTTCCTGCCAGTTTTCTTTCATAATTAATTTTCGCTTTCTAATTAAACCCTTTGTCCTCCTCTGCTGGTCTCTGAATTTCTTCTTTATACATTGTAATTTTCATTAGTTTATTGTCACATGTACAGTGAAAAGCATTTATTGTTTGCTAACCAATGATAGGAATGACAATACATCATTGCAATCGAGCCAGTGTACAGATATATGATACAGGGAATAACATGAATAACATTTAGTGCTAGATAAAGCCAGTAATGTCCAATCAAAGATAGCCCAAGGGTCTCCAATGAGGGTAATAGCAGTTCAGGGCTGCTCTCTGAATGACAGGTGGGGTGGGGGGGGGGGGGGGGGGGGGGGGGGGGGGGGGGGTGGGGGTTTGATGTTTCGAATTTAGCAAGCGGCCCCCTCAAAAGAAGGCAGCAAAACACGTTCCGTTGCAGTTAGGACTTTGGCAAAATATACATTGTATCTTTATGCGGGTGACCTGGCCCAATTGGAGTATAACGGTCGAATAACATAAGGTCCATAAACCAAACATCCAAATAATGGATCGACTGGGCTTATATTCACTGGAATTTAGAAAAACGGGAGGGGATCTTATAGAAACAAATAAGATTCTTGAGGGATTAGTTGAGCAAATTCCTTCCTGGTCTAAGCGACCTATGTAACCTGATACACTAGCTGACACAAAAGGATGTAGTTTGGTGGTGGGCACAGGTGCATGACGGGGCGGTGATGGACACAAAGAAGCTAGTAACTGCAGAGCCAGTACTCAGATACGATGATCCATCCATGGAACTGACTGTATAAGCCGGCACGTCAGAAACTGGACTTGGAGCGGCGCTGATGCAGGAGGGCCATCCAGTTGCCTATGCCAGCAGGGCTCTGACGGACGCGGAGCCAACATATGCACAAAAAGAAAAATAATTGTTGGCAGTGATGTTTGGTCTAAAGAGGTCCCCTGTGTACACATATGGAAGGCCAGTGAATGTGCAGTCAGACCATCAGCCACTGGAGATAATCGAAATAAAACCACTTCACCGTGCACCAAAGAGATTGCAGAGGATGCTGGTGAGGACAGACCAGGGAAGGAGATGCAGCTTGCGGACACACTAAGCAGAGCATGTATTCAGACTGGCAAGACTGACAAGACCATGTGAGAACTGGAGACGGTAAACAAGGCAAGGCACATCCCAATATCCCAGCCTCTGCTAAATGGTATAAGGGATGCTCGAAAAAAGATGAGACTATGCAGCGACTGCAGGAGGTGATCAAACGAGGCTGTCCAGAAAACAAGAAGGATCTTGACCCAGAGCTTATCTCCTATTTCCATGTGAGGGACGAACTGAGTGTTGGAGATGACCTCATATTTAGAGTAGAGAGAGTAATTACACCTAAAGCCAGGAGACAGAACATGATCACACTAGTACATGATTCCCACATTGGTGTGAATGGCTGTCTAAGATGGGCAAGTGAATGTCGCACTGGCCCGTAATTGGTGAATAAATCAAAATGTGAGACATGTCAAGCTCAAGGGAAAGAGCAACCAAAAGATATACTACATTCCCATGAAATTCCAGAGAGGCCGTGGGCGTAGGTGGGTGCGGATTTGCTCCACGTGGATGGAAGAAACTACTTGATCACTGTGGACTGCTTCTCAGGATGTTGGGAAATAGAGGATCTAGGGAAAATACTGGCATTTAGTGTCATCCATAAATTCAAATGCCAGTTCGCAAGATATGGAACACCAGATCAGCTCATCACAGATAATGAGCCACACTTCACAGCTGAGGAGTTCAAGAGAGTTGCCATGAAGTAGCAGTTTGAACATACGACCGCATCACAAGGAATGAGAATTTGGAAGCTACCACGGAAATGGACTAGCAAATGCATGTTGGAAAAAAGGACTGTTGGACACATGTTGGACTCATTGAAATAAGATGCCATGGAAGAATTTAATTTATTGCTATATATGCAAAGTGCCTGAACAAACGTGTTTTGTAAACAAAGGGGGATGTTATGGGAATAGCGCCATAGATGGTGCAGTACCGATGATGCAATACCCATGAGGCAGTAGCCAAGATGGATCCTGAATTATGTATGGCTGAACTCAAGGCTCGAGTGTAAAGCCTCTGTTAATTAGTAGTGTAGCTGTAACAGTTTACAGTAAGGAAACACAATATTAAAACACCGGATATGGTGAAAAGCAAAATGATTAATTTTCACCTCTTAGGTTAGGCTAGGTTAGGTTAGAGAGGCAGCGCGGGGAAACAAGTCTCCCAATGTGGTAGACACTCCGAGGTACGAAATTCACGCGCAAGCGGCACAGAAGCGCAACCTCACAGCTCCAGAGATCGGGGTTCTGTCGTAACCTTGGGTAGACACAAAATGCCGGAGTAACTCAGCGACACAGGCATTATTCCTGGAGTGACGCTTCGGGTCGAGGCCCTTCTTCAGACTAACCTCGGGTACTGTCTGGGTACTGTCTGCCTGGGTAATTCCTCCCTGTGACCGCTTGGGCTCCTTCGTGTCATCCGATTTCTTCCCACAGACCAAAGAAGTGGGGGTTTGTTGGATAATTGCCCGCTGTAAAATTCCACTTAGGCTGTGGGCCGAGCATCAAAAATCGATTTTCGTGACCTACATCTTGAAATTACATGAAAATGTGCACAGATTTAGATGACATATAATTGACAAGGAAGTCATAACTCGTCATTGCCAAAAGTTGCACATTAATTAATTAAACTAATTAGAAAATGAGATCGGGTAAGTAAGCGCCATCTATTGGCCAATACTCATATTGCACAATGGGGAGCCTATTTCGGTGTTGCAGTCCATTTAAACTATATATATATATAGATATATGATTTGTAAATATGAATGTAATCATATATAAGTAAGTATAATTATAGTATATTCAAATATATAGTATATTCAAATAATATAATGAATATAATTGTGTGTTTGTGTGATTTGTATGAGTGCTGCAGAGGTCTGGCTCCTGAAGCTGCCTTATTAATGGGTAAGGGCAGTTCTTGTGGGTCCCTCCCTTTACTGAATCCCACTGACTGACTGCAGTGCCAGGCTGGGGGATAGACCTGCAAGGCATCTTCCAGTCGCTTTAATAGGAAGTTCAATGAGACTGCCGCAGAGGTCACTGGTTTTAAGGGCTCATGAACGTGCCTAATTAAAGGGTCAGGACAGACCCCTGGGTTCCCGCATTTACTGAACCCCACTGACTGCCATTATTGACTGCATCGTTAAAAACACACTTTAAAACACACTGTGTGTGTGTGGATGTGTGGATCTATGTACGTACGTGTGGATGGGTGGGTGGACTGTCGCACTGTCATTCACCAGCACACCATTATCATAAGTAATTCACTCATTGTTTAAATAATTTGACCAAATAAACAATGAAACGATCGACATTAAATTAAAACTTTATATAAGCATTTAGGTCCCCAATTTATTTGTTTACATTACGTCTGATCTTCATCTGAATATTCTTCATCAGATTGCAAGGTTTTTGCAGTAATAGAGTTTCTGCAGTCAACACTTACACAAATCTGTACATGGCTCAACATGCTGTTAACATGACCATCTTCCTTTCCGTGTACTTGATTTCTCACAGCTTGTTTTCTTGCATGAACAGTATGTTAATTCTAGCAAGGTGCTTGGGGCTGGCGGCAGATCACCCCCAGTCAATGTCCAATTCACGACCTACAATTTTCCACCCAAGTCCATGTTTGTTGACCATCACTTGTCAAGGATCGAAGCTGTCTCTTTGGGGCTGGCTCATCTGCTTCACCAATCAGGTACTGCCTCTTGAAGTGCTTCACCTGCTTCAGACTTTTCAGCGTCTTGAACTCTATTGAAAGAGGAAAAAGAAAACAGAAAAGGAATGAAAAGTAAAATAAATCAACATCCACAAATATAACTTTGCATTTTTCAAAGTAACATCATATGATGTAAAGAAATAGAATTGTTGTTTGAGTCCTATCATTACCTTTCTTCCTTCTAGACCTTGTTCGATGTATTGTTATGTTGCAGAAGTGACAATAGGACTCTGCATGATAACCCGAGGTACACTGCTGCCTCCTAATAATAGAAGATAACATGTATCAGGGAGTATTCTACATATTTACATGTTTTATATTATGTAAGACAATATCAACATATCAATGGGGAAATTATACATGTGCGCATGCCCAGTTAGATGGGAGGGGCAGAAGCTGCAGAACAAATCTCATAGTACTTACGTCTGCATGGACTTCAATTCATAAAACGTCAATTTCTTCTTAATGTCAATGAAAATTACACTGTAATTTACTGCCATGGATACGTTAATTCAAGTTCAAGTGGAGGGGCAGAGGCTACAGAAAAAAAACAATCTCATAGTCACTAGTCTGCATAGATTTCATTTCATAAAATTTCAACCTCTTCTTAATGTTAATGAGACTACCACTAAGTTACTACCATAGATAAATTAGTTCAAGTTGTAGTTCACATACACCAATTCACTTCTACATAACCATCAACCATTTATCACTCCGATGGAAACCAATAAAGTGCAGTCAATATTCCTCCGTTGTTCTCCCGTGGTCGGGGCCTGGAAATGGCCGCTACGGAAGGCACTATGTACAGCCTCCCCCCTCCCCCCTTCCGCGGAGATGATCCAAAGGCACTCCGCGTTCGCTAATCGGCCGCTACGTAATTGAGACCGCGGCTTCACTATGTTAAGTACGTAGGCCCCGCGGTCGGAGCACTTTTTCCCGGTAGGGTATCGCAGGCAGCTCCGAGAATAGACGTTAAAGACTTATTAGACTTGAACAAGCTGGTTCAGTGACGATTTTTATTTTACGTTGCTGTGAATACACATAGTTTAGGCCCTCAACTTCATGAATGAATTAATGAATTAATTGATTAATTACTTAATTATTTAATTGATTAATGGATGAGTGAATGTACAGCCTCCAAATCTCATTTTTTTCACATTATAAAAGGGTGCAATTAAATTACAGATTAATTTTCATAAATTCAGACCTTAGATCTTACCTTTCCGTTCCAGTTGATTCACAATGTTTCACTGGTTTCACGACCTGGCTGTCCTCTTTGTGTTGCAGCACCTTAGCAGCGACTTTGCTTTCAAGACTTTTTTCCACTTCTATCCACTTAGCTGCACGTTCTTCAGACTTCTTAATGTTTTTCTCATTAAATTCAATTACCCTGCTGCAAGTTTCTACGACATGTAATCCACAGAACAACAAAGAACCTTAATCGGAAACTCCAGTAAAACTGGCATCAGCAGAAGTACCCTCAGCCATAATGTGTGCTCCCTGACTATCTACCGTGAAACAAAGCACGTGATTGGCCAAATGGCGTCCCTCAATGGTAAACCTGCTTTGATTGGACTGAAAATACCGAAAAAATTCAGATTTTTCTCTAATCTAATAAAAAATATGCAAGTTCTTGACGAGTTTCACTGATTATTTATATCATATTTTTACACAATATATGAACATTTCATGTAGTTCCGTGGGTTGGGTCATGAAACTGCACAAAAAAGCTCCTCGGCCCACAGCCTACTATTCTTCAGGGGATATGAAGAACTATCCTGTGAACGGATGAAATACGGTTGACGTGGACTCGGTGGGCATATTGTATCACGACCCGGAACTTAAACTAAATAAAGTAAACTAAAGTAAACTAAAGCAAATTAAAGTAAGTTAAAGCACACTACAACATAAACAAACCATATTATAGTCAAACTGTGCTTCCTTTTAATGTGCGTGCATGTACCATGTTCCACCAGATACCACGTTCCACCATGTACAACGTTCATCATCTACCATGTTCCAGCAATACTATGTTCCACCATGTACCATGTTCCACAATGTACCACGTTCATCAGATACCACGCTCCACCACATACCACGTTCCACCATGTTCCATTTATATTTATATGCAATTTGTGGAATTCGCAAATTCGACAATTCCCAGGAAAATATAATTCATGAAAAATGACTGCAGAGCAAATCACCCACCAGACAGATAATCTAGAACTCGAAGAAGAGTTCCGATCCGAAGCGCCACCTAATTTTCTTTTCTCCAGAGATGCTGCTTGACACGCTGAGTTACTCCATCATTTGATGTCTATCTTCAGTATGAATCCGTATCTGCAGTTCCTTCCCACACAGATAATCGAACAGGATACACAATGAGAACAATGAAATAGGGGTTTGCCCGATGCAATAGGTTACCTGGGATACCAAGAGCAGAAAGGATTGGATGGCAAATTACATACAACGGGCCACCTGGCGGTTCGTGCACGTTTTGACGGAAACGCTGCCTCGACGTCTGAGGGACAATCACTATATGGAACCATAAGGGAGAAGGTTAGATTACATAATTAGTGGCGCCAGATCCAGCGCTTACACGATCAAACCAAGCGTGGTAACATTGGTTCAATAATTACATTTATTCATTGGATTGCATGGCAAATAGTCAAAGCCACAGTTAACGACAATCCATGCGGAAATAAATGAAGAACGATTTACAATATCAAAGAATGAATGCCAGCCTTTGATGGATTTAGGGAGAGACTAGATTAAGTGGGACACGTTGGGTCCCAGCATCACAGGAGAGACCTGGTCACCCAACGCAATATTCCACCTCTCCACCAATTCAAATATTGCTGGCCAGGGGGCTTTCTGTTGCGCTAGTATGGGTGTTGTGGGCCGAATGGACTGGTTTCCAGAGGGCTAGTATGGACATTGTGGGCCGAATGGGTTCTTGGGCTGGCAGCTCAGTCACTGAGGCCTGGCAGTACAGTCACTCAGACCTGGCAGGCTAAGAAGCTGCCAGAAATTATGCCCAAACAAGGTGACATACTCTGTGGGAGAGGGGGAGAGGATGGACTGAATGGATTTTTGGGCTGGCAGTCACTTACGGCTGGTGGGCTGGCAGTTGACTTACTTCAATAGTGGAGAGTTCACTTCACTAGTGGAGAGCAATGACATAGATAGAATAGAAAATAGGTGCAGGAGGAGGCATCCCCAGAAACCTTTTCATATCATATATGTTCATATCATATCATATGGTGGAGAGAGTCAATAATGTCAAAATCCTGGGCGTGCGTATATCAGAAGATCTTTCCCGGATCCAGCACACCGATGCAATTGTAAGGAAGGCACATCAGTGAACCTACTTCCTGAGAAGATTACGGAGATTCGGCATTTCGAAGAGGATTGTCCTAAACTTCTACAGGTGCACGACAGAGACCATTTTGACTGGTTGCATCGTGCATCGTTCAGCAACTTGAACGTCCAGGAGCGAAAAGGGCGACACAAAGTTGTGACCACTGCCCAATCCATCACCGGCTTTGACCTTTAGATTCTGGAGTAATTCCTGAGGATTGGAGGGTAGCTACTGTAACCCCGCTTTTTAAAATGGGAGGGAGAGCGAAAACGGAGAATTGCAGACCAGTTAGTCTAATATCGGTAGTGGGGAAAATGCTAGTTATAAAAGATGGGATAGCAGCACATTTGAAAAGTGGTGAAATCATTGGACAAAGTCAGCATGGATTTATGAAACGCAAATCATGTCTGACGAATCTTTTAGAATTTTTCGAGGATGTAACTAGTAGAGTGGATAAGGGAGAACCAGTGGATATATTATATCTGGACTTTCAGAAGGCTTTCGACATGGTCCGACATAAAAGATTAGTAGGAAAACTTAAAGCACACGGTATTGGGGGTTCAGTATTGATGTGCATAGAGAACTGGCTGGCAGACTGGAGTAAACGGGTCCTTTTCAGAATGGCAGGCAGCGACTAGTGGGGTACCGCAAGGCTCAGTGCTGGGACCCCAGCTCTTTACAATTAATCTTAATGAATTGGATGAGGGCATTGAATGCAACATCTCCAAGTTTGCGGATGACACGAAGCTGGGGGGCAGTATTAGATGTGAGGAGGATGCTAGGAGACTGCAAGGTGACTTGTATAGGTTGGGTGAGTGGGCAAATGCATGGCAGATGCAGTATAATGGGGATAAATGTAAGGTTATCCACTTTGGTGGCAAGAACAGGAAAGTATACTATTATCTGAATGGCGGCCACTTAGGAAAAGGGGAGATGCAACGAGACCTGGGTGTCATGGTACACCAGTCATTGAAAGTAGGCATGCAGGTGCCGCAGGCAGTGAAGAAAGCGAATGGAATGTTAGCATTCGTAGCAAAAGGATTTGAGTATAGGAGCAGGGAGGTTCTACTGCAGTTGTACAGGGCCTTGGTGAGTCCAGACCTGGAGTATTGCGTACAGTTTTGGTCTCCTAATCTGAGGAAAGACATTCTTGCCTTAGAGGGATTACAGAGAAGGTTCACCAGACTGATTCCTGGGATGGCAGGACTTTCATATGAAGAAAGACTGGATAGATTCGGCTTGTACTCGATGGAATTTAGAAGATTGAGGGGGGATCTTATAGAAACGTACAACATTCTTATGGGGTTGGACAGGCTAGATGCAGGAAGATTGTTCCCGATGTTGAGGAAGTCCAGAACAAGGGGTCACAGCTTAAGGATTAGGAGGAAATCTTTTAGGACCGAGATGAGGAAAACATTTTTCACACAGAGAGTGGTGAATCTGCGAAATTCTCAGTAAGTACCGTAAGTACCTTGCCACAGTAAGTAGTTGAGGCCAGTTGATTGGCTATATTTAAGAGGGAGTTAGATGTGGCCATTGTGGCTAAAGGGGTCAGGGGGTATGGAGAGAAGGCAGGTACAGGATACTGAGTTGGATGATTCGCCATGATCATATTGAATGGCGGTGCAGGCTCGATGGGCCGAGTGGCCTATTCCTGCACCTATTTTCTATGTTTCTATGTTTCTATGACCTCCCCACCGTCGAAGGGATCTATCGTAGCCGCTGCTTCAAAAAGGCAGCCAAATTCATGAAGGATCCACACAATCTTGGCCACATACTTATCTCACCACTGTCATCAGCAAGAAGGTACAGTAGCCTGAAGACTGTAACGTCCAGGTTCGGGAACAGCTGCTTCCCCACAGCCATCAGGCTCTTAAACACAACAAATAAACGATGAGCTCTGAACTGCAAAAGACTATATTATTATTTGTTATTTGCACTATATTTGTTATTTATTGAATTTTCTCCCCCCCCCCCCCCCCCCCCCCCCCCGTTATATGCAATGTAGCGATGTTACAATACCTACCTGCAGCGGCGCTGCAGTTCTGCCACTGACCGTGTGCGCGACTTTGGCGCCTTTGTGAGCGGGGTGGGGGAGGGGGATGGGGCAGGATTAAAATGCCGTTTTCTCCTGCCTGTCAGAGTCGAATTTTCTCAGGCTGATCAGCTGCTGCCGAAAGATCGTTCCGACTTCCGTTCTCGGAAGTAAACTAAAAAGCTACTTCGAACGCCGTCAACGCCGACAACGGACCGGATCTCACGTAGGGGACACAACATAAGGTAAGTCATATATTTGACATATAAACTTGCTTCTTCAGATAACTTTAATCCAAATTTCATTGGCGAAAATTTGATTTTGCCCCCATACGAACCGGGTGTGTTTCCTGCCGATATGGGGTTCAAATTCACTGCACCCGCAACGTTCCAATCAATCGCGTTCCACAAAAACCCACTCTCAAGATAATGCTCATTAATTTACGGGAATTAAACATTAAATTCCTTCCATTTGGCCAATAAATTAATGACAATGAGATTTAAAAATGATTGTGTGAATGTTATTTGGCCACTTAGGCTATTTAAAAATGTTAACCTTTTCTTAAGAAATGGATAGATGTTTAGATCTAGTCATTGAATGTTGTAATTAGTTACAATTGGATAACCAACTAATTATATGCTTTAATTTCAGGTCATCTAAGTAAGATTGTTTCATATTTGAATCAGAATAATTCAGTCTATAATAACTGAAAATTTCATTCAGTTTTCTTAATTTTTAAGAAAGTCATGGGCGCTTGACTGTCCTCGATCACAGCTTTTGTGTTAAGTCAATGGAAAAGCAACATGGAACAAGATGCTACTTTCAGAGTATGAAAATGGCCATAACTGTTTTACTACTGAAGATATGAAAGTGCATTAGGTGTCAAATGAAACGTGTTGTTATGGGGCTGTCCCACTTAGGAGACTGGAACGGAAACCTCTGGAGACGTTGGGCCCCACCCAAGGTTTCCGTGCGGTTCCCGGAGGTTTTTGTCCGTCTCCCTAATAGTCGAAAGTGGTTTCCGCTTCTTCTATGTTCCGGCGATTATTTCAAAAACTACAAAACCGGCCGCGACTAAAAATAGGTTGCCGTTTTAAAAATCGGTAATTTTTTAGTCAAAGCCGGTTGCGATGCTAGTTGCCGGAGGTTTCCGGGAGGTTTCGGAGGTTGCCGAAGGTTGCCGGAGGTACAACCGGGAACCACCGGGAACCTCCGCGAACCGCACGGAAACCTTGGTAAGACCTCCCTGGTGAGAAAAGGGTTAATATTATCATAAGCATGTGACATTGGTCACACCTGGCCGTGCTCAATCATAATTGCAGAGTTTGGACCCACAGTTTCCTTCAGCTCATTAAACAGCTCAGGTGTGATTCGGAGAAAGTTTTTAAATGCTGCCAAATCCTCCTCTTGCAGCACTTTCATTAAGTTATCGTATTGGCCAAGCCTTAACCTTCTTTGCAAGAAGAGCTTCACCCACTGACACCTCTTCTTCTGCTTCCTCTTCACCCTTGTGTTTTCCCTTCTGCCTTTCTTGAAAGGCTGGTGAAGCACAGGGGCTACTGTGAACAGCAGTGGATGGACTTTTAGTAAAATCCACCTAACTATTTGATTCCCTGCTCTCATGTCACATGCTTATGTTAATATTAACCCTTTTCTCACCAGGGAGGTCTTACCAAGGTTTCCGGGCGGTTCCCGGAGGTTCCCGGTGGTTCCCGGTTGTACCTCCGGCAACCTTCGGCAACCTCCGGCAACTAGCATCGCAACCGGCTTCGACTAAAAAATTACCGATTTTTAAAACGGCAACCTATTTTTAGTCGCGGCCGGTTTTGTAGTTTTTGAAATAATCGCCGGAACATAGAAGAAGCGGAAACCACTTTCGACTATTAGGGAGACTGACAAAAACCTCCGGGAACCTCCGGGAACCGCACGGAAACCTCGGTGGGGTCCAAAGTCTTCAGAGGTTTCCGTTCCAGTCTCCTAACTGGGACAGCCCCATTACTCTTTGCTTTGTCTGCCAATTTTATACTGATGTGGGTCACCTATGTTGTACATTCTTTAACCTGGCCGGTTGTAAACTATAATTTTACCTCGGAGTTCAGCAGTGCAACAGCGGCCGCATCGGGAATCAGGCGCTCCCGCTACAGCGTGAAAGAACGGACCGTCAGGTAAGTACCCTGAATTCGGGGTTTGCTTTCACAGGAAGCCTTTTGCTTTATTTCAGGCAGAGAATCCAGGCTCTTGGACAGACCTGTCCCCCGCTCGACTCCACGGAGGAGCGTTCCATCTGGGGGGGGGGGGGGGGGGGGTGGGACAGCTTACAAGGCGCTAGGACCCCGAAATAAAGCCGACGAAGCCCACTAGCGCCTGAGCAGCGGGCTGGAAGTAAAGCCACCGAAGAAGCGTCCGGGATGGATGGCTCTCCACCCGCGGACGGGGGATGTCTCTCCACCCGCACGGGGGGGGGGGGGGGGGGGGGGGGGGGGGGGTCAGCCGCCTGAGCTGCATGGAGCGGCTCCTGCAGCAGGAGCTCCAGCGAGACGTGCTTCGTGAGGGGCGCTCTCGCAGGGAGAGTTCAGGCACTCCCTCCACAGTGTCTTGTGCACTGTCCATTGCTTCCTCCTTACCCGAGGGTAGCTTTGGTGACTAGGACTGGGCTGGTCAAGGAGAGGGGACGCTGGCTGAAGATGTCGGGAGTATGCAAGGGATGCAGGAACAGGAAGAGCTGCTGGGTGTGGTGGACCGCTACGTGGCAGCCCCACGTGCAGGAGGCAGTTAAAGGCAAAACTAGCGGCCAGCATTGACCACCTCTCCAACAGGCCCCTACAGGAGCAGGTAGTTCATGAGGCCTTAGAAACGTATACAGCTCCAGAGAACTGTGAGTCCCTTAAAGTGCCGGCTGTCAACAGCCAAATCTGGGGGCACGTCGGGGCAAATATTCGGAACCAGGAGCTAAAACTGCAGCGAATCCTCAGGCTCCTGACGTCAGCCATCACATCGTTTGCTCGTTCCATGGACAAATACGGAGATGACCACAACCTTCGTAAACAAATCATAAGACCTGCCATAAAATCCTAAATTTGTGGGGTTGTGCAAAACCCCAGCCACTGAGCCAGACCCACTGCTCTTTGGCAAAAACCTCACAAAGCATATGAAGGATATGGAAGAGGCCTTAAAAAACTTTCGGTCTCATGAGGGCAGGCCCCGGGACGAGCAAACCAAAAACAATAATTCCCAAGCAGCAGCACCCCATCGCGTCCACCAGTCGACGTCTACCATATGGGACTGGTGAAAGCTCGGGGTCCGCATTCTAACACCGGAAGTCTTCTTGGACCAGGGCCCAGAGCGGACCCCATGGAAAATGCGCCACCCCCCAACATCACCGCCACGTCAGACAACGTGCAAGACTCGTTGGACCGGCAGGAAACAGAAGAAATACCCATAACCATGGAGGTAGGTGGGTCTGGTTCCTACCAGCGTCTAGAAAATAGGGGCTTAATACTAACAGGGGGGAGATTACACCTGTTTAAAGAAGCACGGGAGTCTATCACGAGTGATCAGTATATACTCAATGGCATTAGTGGATACAAAATACAATTCATACTAGAAAAATTGCCACCAGTTCAACATTCACCCCAGAGGGTATTTTCCCTCCCAGTTAAAGAAAAAGGAGAGGGACAAGCTGAACTGGTGAGACTAATTACAAAGGGTATCATTGGGAAAAACAAAACATGAACCCTTGGAATTCGTATCAAATATATTCACTAAACCCGAAAAAGATGGTGGATGTCGCATCATCATTGACTTAACTTCAATAAATATGTTTGTTAAGTATATACATTTCAAAAAACTAATTTCCAAAGGATACTTCATGTCAAGCTTTGATCTTAAATATGTTTACTGTTCAGTACCATTCACAAGGATCATCGCAGATACCTAAAATTTACCTGGATGGGGCAGCAATGGCAGTTTAAAGCATTACCTTATGGTTTAACATCAGCCCAAGATTATTCACCAAGATACCAAAACCAGCTCTGGCAATATTAAGAAGACAAAAACATAATGTCATGGCATATCTTGATGATATCTTAATAGTAGGCAAGACCATGGAATTAACTATGCCAGCTGTATCAGCTACCAAACAGTTGTTCGAAACCCTGGGATTTTCTTACATCCAGATAAATCTAACGTGAAGCCATCCACAATCATGGATTACTTGGGCTTGAAAATTAATTCAGTCTACGTGACTGTAACATTGCCAAGAGACAAAACAGTTGAATTGGCACAATCATGCAACTAACTCCATATCCAGCACAGGTGGTAGATGGACTAACCCAGAGTCATCACTACCGCTTACACTGGGCATTAATTATCTGGAGATGTTGGGTGACTTTTATGGTTTAAAAGCATATGCATCAAATATGCATCACTTGCATGTACGGTTACAAATAGATAATACTATGGTGGTGGCCTACATTAACCATATGGGCGGCATAAAATCGTTATCATGCGACAAGTTGGTCAACACAATTTGGCAATGGTGTGTCGAAAGACATATTTGGCTATCAGCAACTTACCTGCCTGGTAAGCTAAATACAGTGGCATCCACCGGGTCATGTAAATTTAATGACAACATCGAATGGATGTTAAACCCCAAAATATTTGCAAAAGTTATCAAGCAATATGGCACGCCAGATATCGATTTATTTCCATCAAGGCTAAATCACCAGGTACCTATGTATGTCGCTTGGGAACCAGACCCTGACGCAGCAGCGGTAGATGCGTTCGCGCTGGATTGGGGAAATTTCTTCTCCTATGCATTTCCTCCCTTCTGCCTCATCAGTCAGGTACTACGCAAAATACAAATGGACTCTGCTTCAGGTGTTTTGATAGTACCCGACTGGCATACGCAGCCATGGTTCCCAATACTCCATGACATGGTTGTTGAAACTCCGATGGTATTCCCCAGTGACCCAGAGTTATTAACACCCAGTGTCGGGCACAAGCCACCCATGCCATGAAAAAAAAAAATCAAACTCCTGGGTTGCAGATTCTGCACAAACCACTTCTGGGACTGGGATTATCAGAACAAACCGTCGACACCATATCAGCATCCCTCCGAACATCCACTAAAAAACAGCACTTGTCCAGCATCAAAAAATGGGAGAAATACTGCTTGGATACAGGGACCACCTACTCAACCGCTACAGTTACCAATGTACTGGAATTCCTGGCGAACCTTCACCACGATGAAGGACTCAGCTACAGAGCCATCAACACAGCTAGAAGTGCCCTGCCCTGCCTATTTAAAACAAGCTCCAGGACAACAGGCCATGGGGTCCCACCCGCTGGTCATCAAACTAATGAAGGGTATTTTACAACTCTAACCCCCTAGACCAAGGTACACTCATATATGGGATGTCAGTGTGGTCCTAACATACCTGAGGGGATGGCCACCAGCCAGATCCCTCAACCTGGAACAATCTATACTCAAAACACTCATGTTGATGGCACTTGTATCTGCACAGAGGTTCCAGTCACTACACCTATTGCGACTGGACAGCATGCTCACAGCTCCAGACCAGATCTCTGTCATTATCCAGGGACTGATCAAACAGTGCAGACCAGGAACACTTTATCCAGTACTGGAATTCCGGGTTTACCCGCCAGAACCACGGTTATGTGCCATGACCCACCTACTGTCCTATCTATCCCTCCATAATCTTGTACAGATCTATGTAAAGACTCATCATTCTCCTGTGTTCCAAGCACTAAAGTCCTAGCCTGCTCAACCTCTCCTTGTCCCGCTGGCCCTCGATTATTGCCAACATCCTCGTAAATCTTCTCGGTGACCAAAATTGAACACAATATTCTAAACGTGGCCTCACCAATGTCTTGTACAACTGTCACATGAACTCCCAACGACAATATTCAATACTCTGACTGTTGAAAGAAAATGTGCTGAAAGCTTTCTTGATCACCCTATCTTCCTGTGACGCCATCTTCAATGGGATATGCACCTGTACTCCAAGATCCCTCTGCTCTACAACATTCCCCAGAGACTGTGCCATTCACTGTGTGGGACCTGCCCTGGTTAGACTTCCCATAATACAAGGCTACAAACTTATCTGTATTAAACGCCATCAACCATTCCTCAGCCCATCGGACCATACGATCAAGATCCTGCTGTAGTTTTTGAGAACGATTGCCACTAACTACAATATTACCTATTTTTGTGTCATCTGTAAATTTACTAAGCATGCCTTGTATGTTCTCATCTAAATCATTGATATGGTTGACAGACAGGTGTGAGACTCACTGGCTTGTAGTTCCCAGGTTTTTACCTGCAGCCCTTGAATAGAGGCAGTACATTTCTCACCCCCAGTCTTCCAGCACCTCACCCGTATCTGATGACTCATAAATCCTAGACAGAGCACATGTAATTTCAAATCTAGCTTCCCATAATGTTATTGGATGTATCTGATCAAGTCTGGTGGGTATGTGTGCCTTCATAAGCATTGGGAACTTCAGCATTCCCTCGACCTGAATACTGGCTGCCCTCAAGACACTTCCAATGACTGCCCCAAATTCCCCAGACCCCATGTCGTTCTGCATTATAAAAGCGGAGGAGAAATACTCATTGAGGACCTTGCCATCTCCCGAGGCTCTATACAAGTCTTCACCGTTTTGATTCCTGAGGGGCCCCATTCTCTCTCTAATTACTATTGTCCTCTTAATATATTTGTAAAATCTCTTGGGATTATCCTTAATATTATCTGCCAGAGCGATGCTATATTTAAGAGGGTGTTAGATGTGGCCCTTGTGGCTAAGGGGATCAGGGGGTATGGAGAGAAGGCAGGTACGGGATACTGAGTTGGATGATCAGCCATGATCATATTGAATGGCGGTGCAGGCTCGAAGGGCCGAATGGCCTACTCCTGCACCTAATTTCTATGTTTCTATGTTTCTATGTTTCTGCCCCCCTTCTGCCCTACTGCTTTCATTGTTTTGCTTGCTCCTCAGTTCCCAGGACTCCTCAAGGTATATACTTAATCCCAGCTGCCTATACCTGCCCCATGCCTCATTTTTACTCTTGACCAGTGCCTCAATTTCTCTCGGCATCCGACGGACGCCCTTATCCTTACGTTCGCGTGCCTTTCCCTAACAGGAACAAGTCATGAACATGCATGTCTTGGACTCTCGTCAGCATTTGTTTACTTTCCTAATGCCCATTTTCCTTCAAACAACCTGGTCCAGTCAACCTGAGCGATTTCCCGCCCAATGAATTACAAGTTGGACAATTTAGCATTTTAACTCGTGGGCGCTCTCTGTTGCTTTCCTTACCCAGTAGAACAGTGGTCGCTGGTCCTAAATTGCTCTTCCATGAAAATTTCATCCACTTACACCACCGAATTTCGGAAGGCTACATCAAGCATTGCCAACTCCTATGTAGGGCCCTCTAACATATTACCTGAGGAAACGTTCCTGGACACATTTGGCAAATTCTGACCCGTCTAAACCTTTTGCACTATGACGGTCTCAGTCAATATTGGGAAAGCTCACTATGACAACCTTGTTAGTCTTGAAGTTGCCTGCAATCTCCTGGCAAATGTACTCCTCCAACTTGTGCCTGTAGTGCAGTCCCAACAAGGTGATCATCACTTTCTTCTTTCTTAGCTTCACCCATATAGCCTCTGTGGACAAACCATCAGTAATGACATCTCTGGCAACTACCGTGTGACACCCTCCTTGTTCATTGAAGCAACACCCCTCAACTGTTTTACCTCCAACTCTATCTCTCCTGAAGCATCTGTACCCTGGAACATGAAGCTGTCTCTCCTTTACGTCCCTTAACCAGGTTTCTGTAATGGCTACAATGTCCCGGTCCCATGTACCCGTCTTTGCCCTGAGTTCACCCGCTATGCCCGTCAGACCTCTCGCTTTAAAATAAGTGCAATTCAACCCGACAGTCATTCCTCGCTCCATGCTTTTTCTACTGCTTATTCTGTCGAACGAACTTTATTTCATCACCATCCGTACCAACTTCAAACCTCTCACCTGCCTTGGTCCTGCAGTGGACCTCCTCCCCCCCCCCCCCCCCCCCCCCCCCCCCCCCCCCCCCCCCCCCCCCGACCCACCTCCACACAGATAGTGAGTTCGTACAATGTCAAGAGAACAACATCTAAAACTGGAAGATATGGGTTTCAGTTGAGAGGAGAAAGATTTTAAAGGCATTTGAGATGCAGGTCTTTCATACAGGGGGTCGTGACTACGTTAAACAAGTTATCAGACGGAATGGTAGGCAGATGCAGTTGCAGAATTTAAAAGATACCTGTATAGGTTCTTGGCGAGGAAAGGTTCGGAGGTGATATGGGTTAAACGCGCTAACGAGAGTAGCCTCGGGTGAACCATCTGCTGCTGTGGTTGATTTGGGCTGAAAGACATGTTTCTGCTCTCTGCTCTGGTTCCTGGAGTAAAGCATCATAGTACAAGGGGCACATTAGGCGGGGCTCTAGTGATGAGAGGACTAGGAGAGCTTTGATAGTGGAGATAGCTATTAATGACTATGATATAGTTGGGATCACGGAGACATGGCTCCAGGGTGACCAAGGCTGGGAGCTGAACATCCAGGGATATTCAATATTCAGGAGGGATAAACAGAAAGGAAAAGGAGGTGGGGTAGCGTTACTGATTAGAGAGGGGATTAATGCAATGGAAAGGAAGGACATTAGTTTGGAGGATGTGGAATCGGCATGGGTAGAGCTGCGAAACACTAAGGGGCAGAAAACGCTGGTGGGTGTTGTGTACAGGCCACCTAACAGTAGCAGTGAACTTGGAGATGGTATCAAACAGGAAATTAGAAATGCGTGCGACAAAGGCAAAACAGTTATAATGGGTGACTTCAATCTACATATAGATTGGGTGAATCAAATTGGCAGGGGTGCTGAGGAAGAGGATTTCTTGGAATGTATGCGGGATAGTTATCTAAATCAACAGGTAGAGGAACCAACGAGAGAGCAAGCTATTTTAGACTGGGTGTTGAGTAATGAGGAAGGGTTAGTTAGCAATCTTGTTGTACGTGCCCCCTTGGGCAAGAGTGAACATAATAAGGTTGAGTTCTTCATTAGGATGGAGAGTGACATTGTTAATTCAGAAACAATGGTTCTGAACTTAAAGAAAGGTAATTTTGAGGGTATGAGACGTGAATTGGCCAAGATTGACTGGCAATTAATTCTAAAAGGGTTGACGGTGGATATGCAATGGAAGACATTTAAAGGCTGCATGGATGAACTACAAAAAATGTTCATACCAGTTTGGCAATAGAATAAATCAAGGAAGGTAGTACATCCATGGATAACGAGGGAAATCAGGGATAGTATCAAAGCGAAGGATGATGCGTACAAATTAGCCAGAAAAAGCAGCATACCGGAGGACTGGGAGAAATTCAAAGACCAGCAGAGGAGGACAAAGGGCTTAATTAGGAAAGGGAAAATAGATTATGAAAGAAAACTGGCAGGGAACATAAAAAAACGGACTGCAAAAGTTTTTATAGATATGTGAAAAGAAAGAGATTAGTTAAAACAAATGTAGGCCCCTTGCAGTCAGAAACAGGTGAGTTGATCATGGGGAACAAGGATATGGCGGACCAATGAATAACTACTTTGGTTCCGTCTTCACTAAGGAAGACATAAATAATTTGCCGGAAATAGCAGGGAACCGCGGGTCAAAGGAGTTGGAGGAATTGAGTGAAATGCAGGTTAGCCGGGAAGTGGTGTTGGGTAAATTGAATGTATTAAAGGCCGATAAATCACCAGGGACAGATAGGCTGCATCCCAGAGTACATAAGGAAGTAGCTCCAGAAATAGGGGATGCATTAGTAAATAATCTTGACAAACTCTTTAGATCTCGCAGTAGTTCCTGAGGATTGGCGTGTAGCAAACGTACCCCA
>NW_026575304.1:0-55263 GCF_028641065.1 Leucoraja erinaceus | reverse complement strand
CCTTCCCCAACTCTTCTTCCACACCTCTCCTTCCCATCCAGTCTCCTCACCACACGCCTCTCCCTTCACCTCCACCTCTATCTTTCTCACATTCCACTATTCTCCACCCCTCTTCACCCCTCCTCTCCTTCCCACCTCCCCTCTCCTCTTCATAGAAACATAGAAATTAGGTGCAGGAGTAGAGGCCATTCGGCCCTTCGAGCCTGCACCGCCATTCATAGAAACATAGAAACCTAGACAATAGGTGCAGGAGTAGAGGCCATTCGGCCTCTTATTCAATATGATCATGGCTGATCATCCAACTCAGTATCCCGTACCTGCCTTCTCTCCATACCCTCTGATCCCCTTAGCCCAAGGGCCAACATCTAACTCCCTCTTAAATATAGCCAATGAACTGTTTGCCCATCGACTACCCTCTGTGGCAGAGAGTTCCAGAGATTCACCACTCTCTGTGGTGAAAAAAGTTCTCCTCATCTCGGTTCGGTTTTAAGGATTTCCCCCTTATCCTTAAGCTTGTGTGAGCCCTTGTCCTGGACTTCCCCAACATCGGGAACAATCTTCCTGCATCTAGCCTGTCCAACCCCTTAAGAATTTTGTAAGTTTCTATAAGATCCCCTCCCAATCTTCTAAATTCTAGAGAGTATTAAACCAAGTCTATCCAGTCTTTCTTCATAAGACAGTCCTGACATCCCAGGAATCAGTCTGGTGAACCTTCTCTGTACCAAAGATCTTAGAGCTCCGCTATAAGATCTTTGCTCTGTACTCCCTCTATGGCAATAATTTCCTTCCTCAGATTTGGAGACCAAAACTGTACGCAAAACTGTTTCTATAAGATCCCCCTCAATCTTCTAAATTCTAGAGAGTATAAACCAAGTGGCTCACCCCCCCCCTCCTTCCCCACATCCCCCCTCCTCTTCACTCCACCCCTCACCCACTCTTCACCCCTCCCCTCTCTCCTCCCCACCCCCCCTCTCCCCTTCACCCCCCCCCCTCCTCCCCCACCATCCCACCAGACACATCGCCTGTGGTTTTAACCCGGCTGTTACCAGGAAGCCGAACCACCCTCTCACCAACTGGGTGAATCTGCGGGAACTCATTGCCACAGACGGCGGTAAGTCAACGGATATTTTTCAGGCGGAGAGATAGATAGAGATTCTTGATGGGTGCGGGCATCAGGGACACGGGTTCAAGGTGAAGGGGAGAAGATTCGATGGGAATTTGAGGGGTAACTTTTCCACACAGATAGGGTGGTGGGTGTATGGAACGAGCTGCCGGAACGGAGGAGGTAGTCGAGGCTGGGACTAGCCCAACGTTCAGATTCAGATTCAGATTCAGATTCAATTTTAATTGTCATTGTCAGTGTACAGTACACAGAGACAACGAAATGCATTGGAGACAACGAAATGCATTTAACGTTTAAGGAACAGTTAGACAGGTACATGGATAGGACAGGTTTGGAGGGATGTGGGCCAAACGCGGGCAGGTGGGACTAGTGTAGATGGGACATGTTGGCCGGTATGGGCAAGTTGGGCCTGTTTCCATGCTGTATCACTCTATGACTAATGTAGATGGGGCATGTTGGCTAGGATGGGCAAGTCGGGCTGAAGGGCCTGTTTCCATGATGTATCTACATGGGCCAAACGCAGGCAGGTGGGACTAGTGTAGATGGGGCATGTTGGCTAGTATGGGCAAGTCGGGCTGAAGGGCCTGTTTCCACACTGTATCATTCTATGACTAGTGTAGATGGGGACATGTTGGCCAGTATGGGCAAGTTGGGCTGAAGGGCCTGTTTCTACACTGTATCACTCTATGACTAGTGTAGATGGGGCATGTTGGTCGGGGTGGGCAAGTTGGGCTGAAGGGCCTGTTTCTACACTGTATCACTCTATGACTAGTGTAGATGGGGCATGTTGGCTAGGGTGGGCAAGTCGGGCTGAAGGGCCTGTTTCCATGCTGTATCACTCTATGACTAGTGTAGATGGGACATGTTGGCTAGGGTGGGCAAGTCGGGCCGAAGGGCCTGTTTCCACACTGTATCACTCTATGACTCAAGGGCAGGTGGCAATAGAGGAGACTAAGTAATTCACAGTGCAGGCCATCTCACTGATTAGCTGAGCTGAACGCAGGAACGTAGAGGCCAGCAGGGCTGCGAGAACAGATGGTGCGTGCTTCACCTCCAGGGATCTTTCCAATCTCTGCAAGAACTGGGCAAAATTAAATCCGGCCCCCGCTCTGGAGAAAGCGCTGATATTTACAGTGCAGTGCCTCTTGTCAGGTGTTAATCACCGCGCATCAATCACCTTTCCCCAGCGCCCGTTTCATTACGGACTGTCACCCTTAAATCACCGGGGCCGTTAAAAGTGGCAGAGAAGATTTACGAGGATGTTGCCGGGGACTGGAGCTGCAGGGAGAGGTTTCGGGCGGGCTGGGACTCTATTCCCTGGAGCGCAGGAGGATGAGGGGCGATCTTACGGAGGTGTATAAGTCCATGAGAGGAATAGATCCGACAATTCTTTCCCCTCCCAGAGAAGGAGAATTAAGAACCAGCTGACGTAGGTTTATGGTGAGAGAGAGAGAGAGAGAAAAGATTTATAGACAATAGACAATAGGTGCATTCGGCCCTTCAAGCCAGCACCGCCATTCAATGTGATCATGGCTGATCATCCCCAATCAGTACCCCGTTCCTGCCTTCTCCCCATATCCCCTGACTCTCTCTCGCTATCTTTAAGAGCCCTATCTAGCTCTCTCTTGAAATAATTCTCTCCAGAGAACCGGCCTCCACCGCCCTCTGAGGCAGAGAATTCCACAGACTCACAACTCTCTGTGAGAAAAAGTGTTTCCTCGTCACCGTTCTAAATGGCTTGCCCCTTATTCTTAAAGTGTGTGTGTGTGTGTGTGTGTGTGTGTGTGTGTGTGTGTGTGTGTGTGTGTGTGTGTGTGTGTGGCCCCTGGTTCTGGACACCCCCAACATCGGGAACATGTTTCCTGCCTCTAGCGTGTCCAAACCCTTAATAATCTTATATGCTTCAATAAGATCCCCCTCTCATCCTTCTAAACTCCAGAGTGTACAAGCCCAGCCGCTCCATTTAAATGGAATGTCTCACTCTCTGGGACTATCAGCCATGATCACATTGAATGGAGGTGCTGGCTCGAAGGGCCGAATGGCCTCCTCCTGCACCTACTGATGCGTGTGACAATAAATGGAACTTGAAGGGCAACATTTTCTGACCATGATAAGAGAAGCCATTATGTTTAGCTTAGAGATACAGCGCGGACACAGGCCCTTTGGCCCACCGAGTCCGTGCCGACCAGCGATCCCCGCACACTGACACTATCCCGCACACACACACACAGACACACACACAGACACACACACACACTAGGGGACAATTTACAATTTTATGGAAGCCATTTAACCTACAAAACCTGCACGTCTTTGGAGCGTGGGAGGAAACCGGAGCACCCCGGGAAAATCCACGCAGGTGATGGGGAGAGAACGTGCAAACTCCGTACAGACAGCACCCGTAGTCGGGATGGAGCCGGGGTCTCTGGCGCTGTGAGGCAGCGACTCTACCGCTGCGCCACCGAGCTGCATTTTTAGCATCGATCACTCACCCCCGGGAAGTTTGATTAAAAAAATCGAACCATGAGCAGTGGGGATTGTTTCATTTAAGTGTGTGTAGGATGCCTGCGGTCGCAGACAGGCAGACACGCTCAGCGCGGACTCGGGGGCCCGTTTCCGCGCTGTATCTCTAAACATAGAAATTAGGTGCAGGAGTAGAGGCCATTCGGCCCTTCGAGCCTGCACCGCCATTCGATATGATCACGGCTGATCATTCAACTCAGTATCCTGTACCTGCCTTCTCTCCATACCCCCTGATCCCTTTAGCCACAAGGACCAGATCTAACCCCCTCTTAAATATAGCCAATGAACTGGCTTCTGTGGCAGAGAATTCCACAGATTCACCACTCTCTGTGTAAAAAATGTTTTTCTCATCTCGGTCCTAAAAGACTTCCCCCTTATCCTTAAACTGTGTGGCCCCTTGTTCTGGACTTCCCCAACATCGGGGAAACGCCTTTCTCACCAGGGACTAACTCTACAGAACCTTTTTCCTTCTATTATTTATTATGTAAAAGAATATGTGTGTTATGATTGTGTTTATAATTTGTTTGGTTGTTTTGTTGTTTGTCTTTTGCACAAAAGTCCGCGAGCATTGCCACTTTCATTTCACTGCACATCTCGTATGTGTATGTGACAAATAAACTTGACTTGACTTGACATCGGGAACAATCTTCCTGCATCTGGCCTGTCCAACCCCTTAAGAATTTTGTACGTTTCTATAAGATCCCCCCTCAATCAAAAATAATAAAATCCTCCAAATTCTAGCGAGTACAAGCCGAGTCGATCCAGTCTTTCTTCATATGAAAGTCCTGACATCCCAGGAATCAGTCTGGGGAACCTTCTCTGTACTGCCCCTAAAGTTAACTAAGCTCCAAGGACGTATCGGTTTGTAGGTTAATTGGCTTCTGCAAAATGGTAAATGATCTCTAGGACAGTGCTAGTGTACGGGACGATCGCTGGTCGGCGCGGACTCGGTGGGCCGAAGGGCCTGTTTCTGTGCAGTATCTCTATAGTGTTATGGAAATCCAAATCTGAGGAAGGACATTATTGCCATAGAGGGAGTGCAGAGAAGGTTCACCAGACTGAGTCCTGGGATGTCAGGACTGTCTTATGAAGAAAGACTGGATAGACTTGGTTTATACTCTCTAGAATTTAGGAGATTGAGAGGGGATCTTATAGAAACTTACAAAATTCTTAAGGGGTTGGACAGTCTAGATGCAGGAAGATTGTTCCCGATGTTGGGGAAGTCCAGGACAAGGGGTCACAGCTTAAGGATAAGGGGGAAATCCTTTAAAACCGAGATGAGAAGAACTTTTTTCACACAGAGAGTGGTGAATCTCTGGAACTCTCTGCCACAGAGGGTAGTTGAGGCCACACAGTTCATTGTCTATATTTAAGAGGGAGTTAGATGTGGCCCTTGTGGCTAAGGGGATCAGGGGGTATGGAGAGAAGGCAGGTACGGGATACTGAGTTGGATGATCAGCCATGATCATATTGAATGGCGGTGCAGGCTCGAAGGGCCGAATGGCCTCTATTCCTGCACCTAATTTCTATGTTTCTATGTTTCTATGGAAGGAACTGCAGATGCTGGAAAATCGAAGGTACAGAAAATTGCTGGGGAAACTCAGCGGGAGCAGCAGCTGAGTTTCTCCAGCTTTTTTGTGTACCTGCAGTATCTCTATAATCTAATGTAGGATGGTGTATGGGGAGATTGCTGGTCGGAGCGGACTTGGTGGGGTGAAGGGCCTGTTTCCGCGCTGTATCTCTAAAGTGTGTAGGATAGTGCTTAGTGTACGGGGAGATCGCTTGGTGGGCGGGGACTTTGCCGGCCTGTTTCCACGCTGCATCTCGAAAGTGTGAGCTCTTGGGAGCACGGTGGAGGAGGCACGCCCTCTGCAGAAGGTGGTGATGATGTTATCTTGGCCTGCCTGCCTGTGTTATCATCCTCTCTCCCTTAACAGACATAGAAAGATAGAATTTGTTTAAGAGGGAACTGCAGATGCTGGAGAATCGAAGGTTACACAAAAAAAAAGCTGGAGAAACTCAGCGGGTGCAGCAGCATCTATGGAGCGAAGGAAATAGGCAACGTTTCGGGTCTGAAGAAGGGTTTCGGCCCGAAACGTTGCCTATTTCCTTCGCTCCATAGATGCTGCTGCACCCGCTGAGTTTCTCCAGCTTTTTTGTGTAACCATAGAAACATAGAAAACAGGTGCAGCAGGAGTAGAGGCCATTCGGCCCTTCGAGCCTGCACCGCCATTCGATACGATCATGGCTGATCATTCAACTCGGTATCCTGTAACTGCCTTCTCTCCATACCCCCTGATCCCTTTAGCCACATCTAACTCCCTCTTAAATATAGCCAATGAACTAGCTTCTGTGGCAGAGAATTCCACAGATTCACCACTCTCCGTGCAAAAAATGATTTTTTCATCTCGGTCCTAAAAGATTTCCCCCCTTATCCTTAAACTGTGACCCCTTGTTCTGGACTTCCCCAACATCGGGAACAATCTTCCTGCATCGAGCCTGTCCAACCCCTTTAAGAATTTTGTACGTTTCTATAAGATCCCCCCTCAATCTTCAAGGATCAAGTTCCTCCAGCACTTTGTGTCTTATCTTCGGTTTAAACCAG
The DNA here is from genome assembly GCF_028641065.1 of Leucoraja erinaceus. Taxonomy (NCBI): domain Eukaryota; kingdom Metazoa; phylum Chordata; class Chondrichthyes; order Rajiformes; family Rajidae; genus Leucoraja; species Leucoraja erinaceus. The sequence goes on along the minus strand of NW_026575304.1, from coordinate 49,012 downwards.
CATCTGCGGTTCCTTCCTGCGTAGCTCTATTCCAATCACGTCCCATCCAGGCGCTGAGGACCGTGATGTGTATATTACATCCTCTCACCCACACAGGAAATTATCCCCGGCCCGGCCTGGCCTTGGTGTGTGGTAGAAGCCAGCTTGTTGTCTCTGATTTATATCTTGTCTGACTTTTGTCTGTACTTGCCATAGAGGGAGTACAGAGAAGGTTCACCAGACTGATTCCTGGGATGTCAGGACTTTCATATGAAGAAAGACTGGATAGACTCGGCTTGTACTCGCTAGAATTCAGAAGTTTGAGGGGGGGGTCTTATAGAAACTTACAAAATACTTAAGGGCTTGGACAGGCTAGATGCAGGAAGATTGTTCCCGATGTTGGGGAAGTCCAGAACAAGGGGTCACAGTTTAAGGATAAGGGGGGAAATCTTTTAGGACCGAGATGAGAAAATCATTTTTTGCACGGAGAGTGGTGAATCTGTGGAATTCTCTGCCACAGAAGCTAGTTCATTGGCTATATTTAACAGGGAGTTAGATGTGGTCCTTGTGGCTAAAGGGATCAGCGGGTATGGAGAACAAGGGGCCACACACAGTTTAAGGATAAGGAGGAAGTCTTTTAGGACCGAGATGAGAAAAACATTTTTTTTTCCACACACAGAGAGTGGTGAATTCCTCCTCATCTCAATATACAATAGACAATAGGTGCAGGAGTAGAGGCCATTCCGCCCTTGGAGCCAGCACCGCCATTCAATGTGATCGTGGCTGATCATCCCCAATCAGTACCCCGTTCCTGCATTCTCCCCATACCTCCTATCTTAAAGAGCCCTATCTAGCTCTCTCTAGAAAGTATCCAGAGAACCGTCCTCCACTGCCCCCTGAGGGAGGGAATTCTAAAGGAATGTTGGGCGAGTCCATTTTCAGAATTTGGATTTATAAACACAAACTGTTCCCCCGCAACGTTACTGAAATGGCCGACGTTCCGCTACTTACACTGCGAGTCAGGTTGACGGTCGGGTTACTGAAATGGCCGACGTTCCGCTCCGTTGCGTACTACACGTCAGCCCATTGCATTTAGCAGGAGTGGTCTATCTTGCTCCGCTATAGGATCTTTGCTCTCCACATCCTCGGGGGAAGTGTAGACGGACAGGGAGGGTGGGAGGTGCGGGGGGGGGGGGGAGTGACTTACTCAGGATGTTGAGGACAGAGTCCTTGCGAAACATCACCAGGTTCCCCATCATGATGTGACACACAAGCTCCTGCAGCTGAAACACAAACGCAAAATGTTTTGGACTGCGGACGCTGGTTTACAAAAAAAGACACAGACACAGCCCTAACGCCAACCCACACAGTGTACGGCACGGAAACAGGCTCTTCGGCCCACCGCATCCGCGATGCCCCACACACACACACACACGGTACAGTTTCACATCCTACCCATAACCCCTGACTCCGCTATCTTTAAGAGCCCTATCTGGCTCTCTCTCGAATGCATTTCGTTGTCTCTGTACTGTACACTGACAATGAAAATTGAATCTGAATCTGAATCTGAAAGTATCCAGAGAACCGGCCTCTACAGACTCACAACTCTGTGACTCCATACCCCCTGACCCCTTTAGCCACAAGGGCCACATCTAACTCCCTCTTAAATATAGCCAATGAACTGTGTGGCCTCAACTACCTTCTGTGGCAGAGAATTCCACAGATTCACCACTCTCTGTGTGTGAAAAAAAAAATGTTTTCCTCATCTCGGTCCTAAAAGATTTCCCCCTTATCCTTAAACTGTGTGTGGCCCCTTGTTCTGGACTTCCCCAACATCAGGAACAATCTTCCTGCATCTAGCCTGTCCAACCCCTTAAGAATTTTGTAAGTTTCTATAAGATCCCCCCTCAATCTTCTAAATTCTAGCGAGTACAAGCCGAGTCTATCCAGTCTTTCTTCCTGTGAAAGTCCTGCCATCCCAGGAATCAGTCTGGTGAACCTTCTCTGTACTCCCTCTATGGCAAGAATGTCTTTCCTCGGGTTAGGAGACCAAAACTGTACGCAATACTCCAGGTGTGGTCTCACCAAGACCCTGTATAACTGCAGTAGAACCTCCCTGCTCCTATACTCAAATCCTTTTGCTGTGAATGCTAACATACCATTCGCTTTCTTCACTGCCTGCTGCACCTGCATGCCTACTTTCAATGACTGGTGTACCATGACACCCAGGTCTCGTTGCATCTCCCCTGTGGTCTCACCAAGACCCTGTACAACTGCAGTAGAACCTCCCTGCTCCTATACTCAAATCCTTTTGCTATGAAGAATGTCTTTCCTCAGATTAGGAGACCAAAACTGTACGCAATACTCCAGGTGGGGTCTCACCAAGACCCTGTATAACTGCAGTAGAACCTCCCTGCTCCTACACTCAAATCCTTTTGCTATGAAGAATGTCTTTCCTCAGATTAGGAGACCAAAACTGTACGCAATACTCCAGGTGTGGTCTCACCAAGACCCTGTATAACTGCAGTAGAACCTCCCTGCTCTTATACGCAAATCCTTTTGCTATGAACACATAGACACACTGCACTTTTATCTCCTGTTCTGTATTGTGGTTACATATTCTGTTGTGCTGCAGCAAAGCAAGAATTGAATTGTCCTATCTGGGACACATGACAATAAAACTCTCGACTCTCTTGAGCTGAATGGCTGTGATCTCAACGCCGCACCGAGCCCACCCTGTCGCTCCGAGACCCCTGACGGCCGGCCACTGACCTGGGCAGAGTCGATGACGGCCACGATCATGTTGAGCAACTCGCTGCTCCGCAGAGTCTCGTCGGGGAACTGAAACAGGAGGGGAAGATACACACAGTGAACATCGGCAGCCATCTTCCCCCACCCCCTCCCCCCACTCCCACCGACAGAATGGCCAGAAGCCATAGGAACAGAGTTAGGCCATTCGGCCCATCGAGTCTACTCTGCCGTTCAATCATGGCTGATCTATTAGACAATAGACAATAGGTGCAGGAGGAGGCCATTTGGCCCTTTGAGCCTGCACTGCCATTCAATGTAATCATCCCCAATCAGTACCCTGTTCCTGCCTTCTCACCTGACTCCACTATCTTTAAGAGCCCTATCTAGCTCTCTCTTGAAAGCATCCAGAGAACCGGCCTCCACCGCCCTCTGCGGCAGAGAATTCCACAGACTCACAACTCTCTGTGAGGAAAAGTGTTTCCTCGTCTCCGTTCTAAATGGCTTACCCCTAATTCTTAAACTGTGTGTGGCCCCTGGTTCTGGACTCCCCCAACATCAGGAACATGTTTCCTGCCTATTCTATCTATTGAGGGAGCGCAGCGTAGGTTTACAAGGTTAATTCCCGGGATGGCGGGACTGTCATATGCTGTGAGAATGGAGCGGCTGGGCTTGTACACTCTGGAGTTTAGAAGGATGAGAGGGCATCTTATTGAAACATATAAGGTTGTTAAGTGTTTGGACACGCTAGAGGCAGGAAACATGTTCCCGATGTTGGGGAAGTCCAGAACCAGGGGCCACACACACACAGTTTAAGAATAAGGGGTAGGGCCATTTAGAACGGAGACGAGGAAACACTTTTTCTCACAGAGAGTTGCGAGTCTGTGGAATTCTCTGCCTCAGAGGGCGGTGGAGGCCGGTTCTCTGGATGCTTTCAACAGAGAGCTAGATAGGGCTCTTAAAAATAGCGGAGTCAGGAACGGGGTACTGATTGGGGATGATCAGTCATGATCACATTGAATGGCGGTGCAGGGAAGGAGGGAAGGGGAGGAGGGGGTGGGCTGAGGAGGAGGGGGGGGGGGAGGGGGGAGGGTGAGGAGGGGGGGGGGTGAGGAGGAGGGGGGGGTGAGGAGGAGGGGGGGGGGGGGTGAGGAGGGCTTGTGGAGGGGGTGAGGAGGGAGGGGGAGGGGGAGGAGGAGGGGGTGGGGGTGAGGAGGGAGAAGGTGACAGGAGGGGGGAGAGGGAGAGGGAGGAGGGGTTGGGGGTGAGGAGGAGGGAGGGAGGGGTGAGGGTGTGAGGAGGGAGCGGGAGTGAGGAAGGGAGGGGGGAGGGTGAGGAGGAGGGAGGGGTGAGGAGGGGAGGGAGGGTGAGGATGGGGAGAGGGGATGAGGAGGAGGGGAGAGGTGAGGAGGGGAGGAGGGGGGTGGTGGGAGGGATGGGGTGGAGGGAGGAGGGAGGAGGAGGGAGGGGGAGGGAGGGAGGAGGAGGAGGGAGGGAGGTGGTTGAGGAGGGGAGAGGAGGGGGGGTGAGGAGGAGTGAGAGAGGGGTGAGGAGGGAGAGGAGGGAGGGAGAGGAGGGAGGGAGAGGAGAGATGGGAGGAGGGGTGAGGAGGGAGGGGAGAGGGGCAACTCCGCCAGTTACACCTGCTGCTTGCATCTCTCTCGGGCTTTATCCTTGGCTGATCCGGGCCAGTCCACAACACGGACCCGACACCATTTTCCGCCCAGAGTTTCTGAAATTGATTAAACGCAGGCAAACCTTGCAGCCAATTTGAGCAAAGGCCCAACGGACTGTGTGGTGACGTGAAGCTAGTGGATTGTAAACATGTGTGACGGTGTGTGTTTGTTGTGTGTGTGTGTGGTGTGTGTGTGTGTGTGTGTGTGTTGTGTGTGTGTGTGTGTGTGTGAGACGTAATACACAAGGGGTGAACTGATAGCCCTTTAAGAGACAGTTACTCATGTACTGTAATCAGTAGCCCACCCCCCCCCCCCAGGAGCACAGAGGGAACAGAGCTGAGAGGACCCCTCTCTGTGCTCACCCCCTCTCTCTCCTCACCTCCCCACCCCCCTTCCTCTCCACCCACTTCTCACCCTTTCCCCCCTCCCCTCACCCCTTTCACCCCCCCCCACCCACCCTAGACCCCCCATCCCCCTCTCCTCCCCCCTCCACTCCTCACCCCCTCCCCCTCCCCTCCCCTCTCCACCCCCCCACCTTCCACTCCTCACCCCCCTCCACTCCGCACCCCCCCCCCTTCCCCCACCTCCCTTCTCCAACTCCTCACCCCCCTTCCCTCCTCACCTCTCCCCCTCTCCATCTCCTCCCATCCCCCTCCCCTCCTCACCCCCTCCACTACCTCACCCCCCCTTCCACTCCTCACCCCCCCTTCCACTCCTCACCCCCCCTCCACTCCTCAACCCCCCCCCACTCCTCACCCCCCTCCCCCCCCCCTCACCCCCCCACCAACTCCCCCCCACCCCCTCCTCAACCCCCTCCATCCCACCCCCCCCACCACTCCCAACCCCCCACCCTCCTTTCCCCCCCCCCCTCCCCACCCCTCACACCCACCCCCCCCAACTCCTCCCCCCCCTCCACTCCTCCTCACCCCCCTGTCCACTCCTCACCCCCCCTCCCTCACACCCCCCCTCCCCTCCTCCCCCCTCCCCTCCTCACCCCCTCTCCACCTCCTCACCCCTCTCCACTCCTCACCCCTCCTCCACCCCCTCCCCCCTCCTCACCCCCCTCCCCTCCTCACCCCCCCTCCCCTCCTCACCCCCCCCCCTCCACTGCCTCACCCCAATCCCCACTACTCAACCCACTCCACTACTCACCCACCCTCCACCTCCTCACCCCCCCTCACTCCTCACCCCTACTCCACTCCTCACCCCTACTCCACTCCTCACCCCCCTCCCTCCCCACACTTCATCCTCCCTCCCTCCCCACACCTCCCTCTCTCCTCACCTCCCCCACTCCTCACCCCCTCCCCCACTCCTCACCCTTCCCCACCACCCCACCCCCACTATTCACCCCCCTCCCCGCCTCAACCCACCTCCCTCAGCGCAGCTCTCCCCCCCTCCTCCCTCCCGGTTGAATGGCGGTGCTGGCACAAAGGGCCGAATGGCCTACCCCCGCACCTACTATTGTCTCCTTCCTCAAGGTACATCCTTGAATTTCTGAGGCTGTGGCCCCTGGTCCTAGACTCTAGACTCTCCCACTAGTGGAAACATCCTCTCCACATCCACTCTATCCGGGACTTTCACTGTTCGGTGACGTTTCAATGAGGTTCCCCCGCTCCCCTCATCCTTCTAAACTCCAGCGAGTACAGGCCCAGTGGTGACAAACGCTCATCGTTTGTTAACCCACTCGTTCCTGAGATCACCCTCTCCAGAGCTGGGACAGTATGTGTGGGAAAGAACTGCAGATGCTGGTTTAAAGCGAAGGAGGGGGGATGGGTGAGGAGGGAGGGAGGGAGGGGGGAGGGAGGGGTGCAGGGAGGGAGGGAGGGAGGCACTAAATGCTGGAGTAACACAGCGGGACGGGCAGCATCTCTGGGGAGAAGGAACTGGGCGACATTTCTGGTCGAGACCCTTCTTCAGACTGAAGATGTTTGGAGGTCATGTTAGAAATATAGAAACATAGAAAATAGGTGCAGGAGTAGAGGCCATTCGGCACTTCGAGCCAGCACCGCCATTCAATATGATCATGGCTGATCATCCAACTCAGTATCCTGTACCTGCCTTCTCTCCATACCCCCTGATCCCTTTAGCCACAAGGACCACATCTAGTTCCGCGAGCATTGCCACTTTCATTTCACTGCACATCTCGTATGTGTATGTGACAAATAAACTTGACTTGACTTGACTTGACTAACTCCCTCTTAAATATAGTCAATGAACTGTGTGGCCTCAACTACCTTCTCATCTTTTTTTTCAAGTTTTTCTCATCTCGGTCCTAAAAGATTTCCCTCTTATCCTTAAACTGTGTGTGTGTGTGTGGCCCCTTGTTCTGGACTTCCCCAACATCGGGAACAATCTTCCTGCATCTAGCCTGTCCAACCCCTTAAGAATTTTGTAAGTTTCGTAAGAATGTTACAGTCCTTCTCGACCCGAAACGTTGCCCATTCCTTCTCCCCAGAGTTGCTGCCCGTCCCGCTGAGTTACTCCCTCCAGCATTGTGTGCATCTAGCAGAGCCAGTTGGTCAACAAAATAGAGAGAGTACAGAGGAGATTTACTAGAATGTTGCCTGGGTTTCAGCAACTAAGTTACAGAGATAGGTTGAATAAGTTAGGTCTTTATTCTCTGGAGCGCAGAGGTTAAGGGGGGACTTGATAGAGGTCTTTAAAATGATGAGAGGGATAGATAGAGTTGATGTGGACAAGCTTTTCCCTTTGAGAATAGGGAGGATTCAAACAAGAGGACATGACTTCAGAATTAAGGGACAGAAGTTTAACCATATAACAATTACAGCACGGAAACAGGCCATCTCGGCCCTACAAGTCCGTGCAGAACAACTTTTTTCCCCTTAGTCCCACCCGCCTGCACTCATACCATAACCCTCCATTCCCTTCTCATCCATATGCCTATCCAATTTATTTTTAAATGAAACCAATGAACCTGCCTCCACCACTTCCACTGAGAGCTCATTCCACACCGCTACCACTCTCTGCGTAAAGAAGTTCCCCCTCATATTACCCCTAAACTTCTGTCCCTTAATTCTGAAGTCACGTCCTCTTGTATGAATCTTCCCTATTCTCAAAGGGAAAAGCTTGTCCACATCAACTCTGTCTATCCCTCTCATCATTTTAAAGACCTCTATCAGTTCCCCCCTTAACCTTCTGCGTTCCAGAGAATAAAGACCTAACTTATTCAACCTATCTCTGTAACTTAGTTGTTGAAACCCAGGCAACATTCTAGTAAATCTCTTCTGTACTCTCTCTATTTTGTTGCCATCCTTCCTATAATTGGGCGACCAAAACTGTACACCATACTCCAGATTTGGTCTCACCAATGCCTTGTACAATTTTAACATTACATCCCAGCTTCTATACTCAATGCTCTGATTTATAAAGGCTAGCATACCAAGTTTAGGGGTAATATGAGGGGGAACTTCTTTACTCAGAGTGGTAGCTGTGTGTGGAATGAGCTTCCAGTGGAAGTGGTGGAGGCAGGTTCATTGGTATCATTTAAAAATGAATTGGATAGGCATATGGATTAGGAGGGAATGGAGGGTTATGGTATGAGTGCAGGCAGGTGGGACTAAGGGGAAAAAAATGTTGTTTGGCACGGACTTGTAGGGCCGAGATGGCCTGTTTCCGTGCTGTAATTGTTATATGGTTATCTTATAGAAACGTACAAAATTCTTAAAGGGTTGGACAGGCTAGATGCAGGAAGATTGTTCCCGATGTTGGGGAAGTCCAGAACAAGGGGCCACACACACACACACACACAGTTTAAGGATAAGGGGGAAGTCTTTTAGGACCGAGATGAGAAAAACATTTTTTTTCCCACACAGAGATATGCTAACCATATAAGTCTTTACTCAGAGAGTGGTAGTCTTTACTCAGAGAGTGGTGGCTGTGTGGAATGAGCTTCCAGTGGAAGTGGTGGAGGCAGGTTCGTTGGTATCATTTAAAAATGAATTGGATAGCCATATGGATGAGAAGGGAATGGAGGGTTATGGTATGAGTGCAGGCAGGTGGGACTAAGGGGAAAAGAAATGTTGTTGGGCACGGACTTGTAGGGCCGAGATGGCCTGTTTCCGTGCTGTAATTGTTATATGGTTATATGGTTAAGCAGCATGTGCATTTGCTAGACTCTGTGGGTGATTGGTGGTGGGGCGGGCCTACCGAGGTATAGATGGTTGGTGTCAGGTAGCAGAGCAGCCGGACGTCATCTTCCTGACAGGCTTTCATGTCCATCATCAGGCAGGTGTGGAGGTCCCCCAGCTGTGTGGCCTGAGCGAACGACTCGTACAAGCGCATCTTCCCCGCCGCTGCTTTACTGAAAGAAACAAGCGCAGCAGTGAGGGGCGGGACGGTGGGAGGATCGTATACCGCGACCAGATTCCCCCCTGCCCCACACACTGCGGACGGCAGCACGATGGGGAGAGCTCGCCAGGCCCAACGCAACCACCTACCACCCCCCCCCCGTCACAGACGGCGGCACGGAGAACTCACTGCGCCAGACTACTCCCCACACTCCAGCCGGCAGCACGGTGGGCACAGCTGCTGTGCACCTGCGTGTTTGTGTCTGAGTGCATGTGTGTGACTGTGCATGTCTGAGTCGTGTGTGTGCGCAGGTGTGTCCGAGTGGGTGCGCGCGCGCATGTCTCCGAGTGTGTGTGCGTGTGTCTGAGTGCGTGTGTGTGTGTCTGAGTGCGTGTGTGTGTGTGGTGAGGTTGCTGTGTGTATTGAGGTGTGTGTGTGTGAGTGTGTGTCTGGGTGCGTGTGTCTGAGGAGTGTGTGTGTGTCTGAGTGCGTGTGTGGTCTGAGTTGGTGTGGTGTGTGGAGTTGTGTTGTGTGTGGTGGTGTGTGTGATGAGTGTGTGTGTGTTGAGGTGGGGTGTGGGTGGTGTGTGTGGAGTGTGTGTGTGTGTCGGAGTGCTGATGTGATGCGTGTCTGAGTGCGTGTGTGTCTGATGTGAGTGTGTGTCTGAGTGCGTGTGTTTGTGTGTGGTCTGAGTGCGTGTGTGTGTGTCTGAGTGTGGGTGAGTGTGTGTGTTGTGGGTGTGTGTCTGAGTGTGGTGTGTCTGTGTGTGTGTGGTGTGTCTGTGCGTGTGTGTGACGGGGTGTGCGTTGGAGTGTGTGTGTGCTGGTGTGTGTATGTGTTTGTCTGAGTGCGTGTGTGTTGTTGTGTGTGTGTGAGAGTTGTGTGTCTGAGTGCGTTGTGTGTGTGTGTGTCGAGTGGTGTGTGAGTGCGTGTGTGTCTGAGTGCGTGTGTGGTGTCTGAGTGCGTGGTGTACGTGTGTGCGTGTGTGTCTGAGTGCTGTGTGTGTATGTGCGGTGTGTGTCTGAGCGTGCGTGTGTGTCGTGGGTGTCTGAGTGCGCGTGTGTCTGTCTGAGGGTGCGTGTGGGTGTGTGTGTCTGAGTGCGTGCGTGGTGTGCTGAGGTGCGTGTGTGTGTGTGTGTGTGTGTCTGAGTGCGTGTGTGTCTGAGTGTTGTCTGAGTGACGTGTGTGTCTGAGTGCAGTGTGTGGTGTGTGTCTGAGGTGGCGTGTGTGTCGAGTGTGCGTGTGAGTGCGTGTGTGTGTCTGAGTGCGTGTGTATGTGTGTGTGTATGCGTGTGTGTGTGTGTGTATGCGTGTGTGTGAGTGTGTGTGTGTGAGCGTATGTGTGTCTGAGTGTGTGTGTGTGTGTGTGTGTGTATGAGTGCGTGTGTGTGTGAGTGCGTGTGTAGGTGTGTGTCTGATTGTGCGGGTGCTGAGTGTGTGTGTGTGTCTGAGTGCGTGTGTGTCTGAGTGAGGTGTGTGTGTGTGGCTGTGTCTGAGTGCAGGTGTGAGTGCGGGTGTGTGTGCTGTGTGTGCCTGAGTGCGACTGGTGTGTCTGAGTGCGCGTGTGTGTGTGAGTGAGTGCGCGTGTCTGAGTGCGCGTGTGTGGGTGCGTGCAGATGTGTGGGTGTGCGGTGGGTGGTCTGAGGGAGAGTGCCAGGCCCAACGTGTTGTGTCTGACACCCCCCCCCGTGTATGAGTGGTGTGTGTGAACTGACTGTGAGGTGTGTGTGTCTCCTGAGTGCGTTGTGTGTGGTGGTGCGTGCTGGTGTGTGAGTGCGTGTGTCTGTGTGTCTGAGTGTGTGTGTGTGACTGGTGGTGTCTGAGTGCGTGTGTGTGCGAGTGTGTGTCCGAGTGGGTGTGTGTGTGCGCGTGTGTGTGAGTGTGTGTGTGTGTGTCGCGCGCGCTGAGTGCGTGTGTGTGTGTGTGTGAGTGCGCGTGTGTGTGTGTGTGTGTGAGTGTGTCTGTGTGAGTGTGTCTGAGTGCGTGTGTCTGAGTGCGTGTGTGTCTGAGTGTGTGTGTGTGTGTGAGTGCGTGTGTGTGTGTGTGTCTGAGAGTGTGTGTGTGTGTGTCTGAGTGCGTGTGAGTCTGAGTGCGTGTGTGTCTGAGTGCGTGTGTGTGTGTGTGTGTCTGAGTGGTGTGTGTGTCTGAGTGCGTGTGTGTGTGTGTGTGTGTGTATGCGTGTGTGTGAGTGTGTGTGTGTGAGTGCGTGTGTGTCTGAGTGTGTGTGTGTGTGCTGTGTGTCGTGAGTGTGCGTGTGTCTGAGTGCGTGTGTGTCTGAGTGCGTGTGTCTGAGTGTGTGTGTGTTGTGTGTGTGTGTGTGTCTGAGTGCGCGTGTGTCTGAGTGTGTGTGTGTGTGTCTGAGTGCGTGTGTCTGAGTGCGCGTGTGTCTGAGTGGTGTGTGTGTGAGTGTGTGTGTCTGTGTGCTGAGTGCGCGTGTGTCTGAGTGCGTGTGTGTCTGAGTGCGTGTCTGTGTCTGAGTGCGTGAGTGAGTGTGCGTGTGTGTCTGAGTGTGTGTGTGTGTCTGAGTGCGTGTGTGTGTGAGTGCGTGTGTGTGCGTGCGTGCGTGTGAGTGTGTGAGTGTGTGTGAGCGCATGTGTGTCTGAGTGCGTGTGTGTTTGAGTGCGTGTGTGTCTGAGTGCGTGTGTCTGAGTGCGTGTGTCTGAGTGTGTGTGTGTGTCTGAGTGCGTGTGTGTCTGAGTGCGTGTGTGTCTGAGTGCGTGTGTGTCTGAGTGTGCGTGTGTCTGAGTGTGTGTCTGAGTGCGTGTGTGTCTGAGTGCGTGTGTCTGAGTGCGTGTGTGTCTGAGTGCGTGTCTGAGTGAGTGTCTGAGTGAGTGTGTCTGTGCGTGAGTGCGTGAGTCTGTGTGTGTGTCTGAGTGTGAGTGTGTGTCTGAGTGTGCGTGAGTCTGGGTGGGTGTGGCTGTGTGTGAGTGTCTGCGTGCGTGTGTCTGAGTGCGTGTGTGTCTGAGTGCGTGTGTGTCTGAGAGTGAGTGTGTGTCTGAGTGAGTGTGTGTCTGAGTGTGTGTGTCTGAGTGAGTGTGTGTGTCTGAGTGTGTGTGTGTCTGAGTCCGTGTGTGTCTGAGAGTGCGTGTGTGTCTGAGAGTGCGTGTGTGTCTGAGTGCGTGTGTGTCTGAGTGTGCGTGTGTGTCTGAGTGCGTGTGTGTCTGAGTGCGTGTGTCTGTGAGTGCGTGTGTGTCTGAGTGTGCGTGTGTCTGAGTGAGGTGTGTGTCTGAGTGCGTGTGTGTCTGAGTGCGCGTGTGTGTCTGAGTGCGCGTGTGTCTGAGTGCATGTGTGTCTGAGTGCGTGTGTGTCTGAGTGCGTGTGTGTCTGAGTGCGTGTGTGTCTGAGTGCGTGTGTGTGTGAGTGCGTGTGTGTGTCTGAGTGCGTGTGTGTGCGTGTGTCTGAGTGCGTGTGTGTGTGTCTGAGTGCGCGTGTGTCTGAGTGCGTGTGTGTCTGAGTGCGTGTGTGTCTGAGTGCGCGTGTGTCTGAGTGCGCGTGTGTCTGAGTGTGTGTGTGTCTGAGTGCGTGTGTGTCTGAGTGCGTGTGTGTGTCTGAGTGTGTGTGTGTGTGTGTGTGGTGAGTGTGTGTGTGTCTGTCTAGTGTCCGTGTGCGTGTGTGTCTGAGTGTGTGTGTCTGAGTGCGTGTGTCTGAGTGCGTGTGTGTGTGAGTGCGTGTGTGTCTGAGTGCGCGTGTGTGTCTGAGTCTGAGTGTGTGTGTGTCTGAGTGCGTGTGTGTCTGACGGTGCGTGTGTGAGTGTGTGCGTGTGTGTCTGAGTGCATGTGTGTCTGAGTGCGTGTGTCTGAGTGCGTGTGTGTCTGAGTGAGTGTGTGTGTCTGAGTGCGTGTGTCTGTGTCTGAGTGCGTGTGTGTCTGAGTGCGTGTGCATGTCTGAGTGCGTGTGTCTGAGTGCGTGTGTCTGATGTGTCCGAGTGTGTGAGTGCGTGTGTCTCTGAGTGTGTGTGTGTCTGAGTGAGCAAGTGTGTCTGAGTGTGTGTGCTGAGTGCGCGTGTCTGAGTGCGTGTGTCTGAGTGCGTGTGTGTCTGAGTGTGTGTGTGTGAGTGGCCCCTGGTCTGAGGACTGTGTGTCTGAGTGCGTTGTGTCTGAGTGCGTGTGTCCAATGAGTGTCGATCTTGTGTGTCTGAGTGCGTGTCTGAGTGAGTGTGTGTCTGAGTGCGTGTGTCTGAGCCCCTGTGTCTGAGTGATCCCCAACATGGGAGTGCATTTCTCCTGCCTCTAGCGTGTCCAAACACAGTGCGTGCGTCTGAGTGCGTGTGTCTGAGTCAACGTGTGTCTGAGCAGTCACGGTGTCTGAGCGAGTAGAGCTGCTGAGTGCGTGTGTGCAGAGAGACCCGGGTTCGATCCCGTCTACGGGCGCGTGTGCGTGGAGTGTTTGAGTGTTCTGAGTGCGTGTGTGTCCGGGTGCTCCGTGTGTTCCACCCACGTGTGAGACGTGCGGAGAGGGTTAATGTGTGTCTTGGTGTAGCGTGTGTGCGTGTCCCTGAGTGTGTGTGTGCGTGTGTGTGTGTGTGTGTGTGCGCAGATGTGTCCCGAGTGTGTGCGCACGCATGTCTCTGAGTGTGTGCGCGCATTTTCCTCATCCTGTTTCAACTAATGCAATCAACTCGACAAACGTGCACAAACGGAAGATCAAATACAAGGTGTTTAAGAAGGAACTGCAGATGCTGGAAAATCGAAGGTAGGACAAAAATGCTGGAGAAACTCATCGGGTGCAGCAGCATCTATGTTTCAGGCCCAAAACCCTTAAGGAAATAGGTAACGTTTCGGGCCGAAACCCTTAAGGGTTTCGGCCCGAAACGTTGCATATTTCCTTCGCTCCATAGATGCTGCTGCACCCGCTGAGTTTCTCCAGCAATTTTGTGTACCATCAAAGTCGTCCCAGAACTTTAGGCTACACGAAAGAAGTCCCTAGTGTGTGTATGTGCGTGGGTATAGTGTTAGTGTGCGGGGATCGCTGGTCTGTGGAGAACATGGATAGGTGACGTTTCACAGAGTGCTGGAGTAACTCAGCGGGTCAGGCAGCATCTGTGGAGAACATGGATAGGTGACGTTTCACAGAGTGCTGGAGTAACTCAGCGGGTCAGGCAGCATCTGTGGAGAACATGGATAGGTGACGTTTCACAGAGTGCTGGAGTAACTCAGCGGGTCAGGCAGCATCTGTGGAGAACATGGATAGGTGACGTTTCACAGAGTGCTGGAGTAACTCAGCGGGTCAGGCAGCATCTGTGGAGAACATGGATAGTGGACATTTCCAGTCAGACTCTAAAAGGGCTCGGCATGCGATGAATTATTTCAATTGTTTAATTGTTTTGTAATTAGTGTGTAACTGTTGCCGCTGGTGGATAAAAATGCTGGAGAAACTCAGCGGGTGCAGCAGCATCTATGGAGCGAAGGAAATAGGCAACGTTTCTTCCCGAAACGTTGCCTATTTCCTTCGCTCCATAGATGCTGCTGCACCCGCTGAGTTTCTCCAGCATTTTTGTGATAGAACAAGTCGTCCCAGAACTTTAGATCAAAAGAAGAAGTCCCCAGTGTGTGTGTGCGTGGGATAGTGTTAGTGTGCGGGGATCGCTGGTCGGCGCGGACTCGGTGGGCGGGAGGGGCCTGTTTCCGCGCTGTATCTCTAAACTAAACGAAACCGGGCAGGGCCGTGGGGGCACGCGTTCCATGTCACATTCCTACCTTGCCCGTAGGTAGTACAGGAGGTGGTAGCCGACCTTTGGCTGCTTCTGGTACAGTTCAGACAGGAGCTCCAGGAGCAACGAGAAGCTGCTGTTGTCTTCCTGCATCTGGCACAGGTTCCTGGGGGCAAAAACGACACGGGGTTAGCGGGCGGGAAGGGAACGCAGGTGGCAGAGATGAAACTCAGCGGGTGCAGTGGCATCTGTGGAGCACAGGAAATAGGGCCAAAACCCTTCTTCACAACCTATTTCCTTCGCTCCATAGATGTTGCCTCACCCGCTGAGTTTCTCCAGCACTTCGATTTTCCAGCATCTGCAGTTCCTTCTTAAACGCAACTGCAGATGCCACTTCATAGAAACATAGACAATAGGTGCAGGAGTAGAGGCCATTCGGCCCTTCGAGCCTGCACCGCCATTCAATATGATTCATATCAAAGTCCTGACATCCCAGGAATCATTTCACTGCACATCTCGTATGTGTATGTGACAAATAAACTTGACTTGACTTGACTTGATCATGGCTGATCATCCAACTCAGTATCCTGTACCTGCCTTCTCTCCATACCCCCTGATCCCTTTAGCCACATCTAACCGCATCTCTGGGGAGAAGGAACGGGTGGGGTTTTTCGGGTCGAGACCCTGGGCTTACCTGAAGGTTACATAGAGAGGCTTTCCTACAGATTCCTCCAGAGTCCTGAAACACAGACAATGAAAATGGTCACACACCCAGACAGCAGCTGTTAAATACAGAGCCGTTAACACAACAAGGGCCGCCCACGGGAGCTCTGCGGCTCAAGTGCCTGTCCCACCTGGGCAACATTTTCGGAGACGCGTGTAGTCTTTCTCTCTCTCCGTCTCTCTTCGTCTCTGTCTCTCTCTCTCCCCCTCTCCGTCTCTCTCTCTCTCTCTCTCTCTGTCTCTCTCCCTCTCTGTCTCTCTCTCCCCCTCTCCGTCTCTCTCCGTCTCTGTCTCTCTCTCTCTCTGTCTCTCTCTGTCTCTCTCCGTCTCTGTCTCTCTCTCTCTCTCCCTCTCTCTCTCTCTCTCTCTCTCTCTCTCTCTCCCTCTCTCTCTCCCTCTCTCTCTCTCTCTCTCTGTCTCTCTCTCTCTCTGTCTCTCTCCTCTCTCTGTGTCTCTCTCCGTCTCTGTCTCTCTCCGTCTCTGTCTATCTGTCTCTCTCTCCCTCCCTGTCTCTCTCTCTCTCCGTCTGTCTCTGTCTCTCTCTCCCTGTCTCTCTTTCTCTCTTTGTCTCTCTCTCTCTCTCTCCCTGTCTCTCTCTCTCTCTGTCTCTCTCTCTCTGTCTCTCTCCGTCTCTGTCTCTCTCTCTCTCCCTGTCTCTCTCCGTCTCTGTCTCTCTCTCTCTCTCTTTCTCCCTGTCTCTCTCTCTCTCTCTCTCTCTCTCTCTCTCCCTGTCTCTCTCCGTCTCTGTCTCTCTCTCTCTCCCTCCCTGTCTCTCTTTGGGTCAACAACTAAGTTACAGAGATAGGTTGAATAAGTTAGGTCTTTATTCTCTGGAGCGCAGAAGGTTAAGGGGGGACTTGATAGAGGTCTTTAAAATGATGAGAGGGACAGACAGAGTTGATGTGGACAAGCTTTTCCCTTTGAGAACAGGGAAGATTCAAACAAGAGGACATGACTTCAGAATTAAGGGACAGAAGTTTAGGGGTAACATGAGGGGGAACTTCTTTACTCAGAGAGTGGCAGCGGTGTGGAATGAGCTTCCAGTGGAAGTGGTGGAGGCAGGTTCATTGGTATCATTTAAAAATAAATTGGATAGGCATATGGATGAGAAGGGAATGGAGGGTTATGGTATGAGTGCAGGCAGGTGGGACTAAGGGAAACAAAAAATTTGTTCGGCACGGACTTGTAGGGCTGAGATGGCCTGTTTCCGTGCTGTAATTGTTATATGGTCTCTGTCTCTCTCTCTCGCTCTCTCTCCGTCTCTCTCTCTCCCTCCCTGTCTCTCTCTCTCTCCGTCTGTCTCTGTCTCTCTCTCTCCGTCTGTCTCTGTCTTTCGTTTTCTCTCTCTCCCTCCCTGTCTCTCTCTGTCTCTCTCTCTCTCTCTGTCGGTACAACTAAGCTTTACTATAAAAGTGTGTAAGAAGGAACTGCAAATGCTGGTTTACACCGAAGAAAGACACAGAGTGCTGGAGTAACTCAGCGGGTCAGGCAGCATCTGTGGAGAACATGGATAGGTGACGTTTCACAGTGTGCTGGAGTAACTCAGCGGGTCAGGCAGCATATGTGGGGAACATGGATAGGTGACGTTTCACAGAGTGCCGGAGTAACTCAGCGGGTCAGGCAGCATCTGTGGAGAACATGGATAGGTGACGTTTCACAGAGTGCCGGAGTAACTCAGCGGGTCAGGCAGCATCTGTGGAGAACATGGATAGGTGACGTTTCACAGAGTGCCGGAGTAACTCAGCGGGTCAGGCAGCATCTGTGGAGAACATGGATAGGTGACGTTTCACAGAGTGCCGGAGTAACTCAGCGGGTCAGGCAGCATCTGTGGAGAACATGGATAGGTGACATTTCGGGTCAAGACCCTAAAATGGCTCGGCGTGCGATGAATTATTTCAATTGCTTAATTGTTTTGTAATTAGTGTGTAATTAGTAATTAGTGTTGCCGCTGGTGGACAAAAATGCTGGAGAAACTCAGCGGGTGCAGCAACATCTATGGAGCGAAGGAAATAGGCAACGTTTCGTCCCGAAACGTTGCCTATTTCCTTCGCTCCATAGATGCTGCTGCACCCGCTGAGTTTCGCCAGCATTTTTGTCTACCTTGGATTTTCCAGCATCTGCAGCTCCTTCTTAAACTGTTGCCGCTGAGTCTGGGGCTCAGGTGCTGTGAAGGTTCACAGCCAGCGTTTGGTTCACGAACATCAGTTAATTATTAAGTTATTAAGTGCGAATGCGTCATTAATTATCAGAAGCTGTTGCCCGGTAACGAAGGGCAACTGAAGCCTCATGTCTGAGTTCGGAGACACAGCGCGGAAACAGTCCACCGAGTCCGCGCCGACCAGCGACCCCCCCCCCCCCGCACACTAACACTATCCCACACACACACACACACATACTGGGGACAATTTACGATTCATCACCAACGGCTCTACGCAGCGGCGGTGGAAAGCATCTTGTCCGGGAACATTACCATCTGGTTTAGGAATTGCTCTGCCAAGGACAAGAAGGCTCTGCAGAGAGTAGTGCGTTCGGCCAAACAAACGCACCATGGGAACTTCACTCGCCCCCCCCCTGCAGGAACTATACACCAGGAGGTGCAACTCCAGAGCAAATAAAATCACGGGAGACCCCTTCCACCCCTGCAACGGACTGTTCCAGCTGCTACGGTCAGGCAAACGCCTCCGTTGCCATGCGGTGAGAACGGAGAGGTTGAGAAGGAGTTTCTTCCCAGAGGCAATTCGGACTGTAAACGCCTATCTCACCAGGGACTAACTCTACTGAACGTTTTTCCTTCCATTATTTATTGTGTAAAAGAATATGTGTGTTATGATTGTGTTTATAATTTGTTTGGTTGTTTTGTTGTTTGTCTTTTGCACAAAAGTCCGCGAGCATTGCCACTTTCATTTCACTGCACATCTCGTATGTGTATGTGACAAATAAACTTGACTTGACTTGACTTAATGTCTTTGGAGTGTGGGAGGAAACCGGAGCGCCCGGAGAAAACCCACGCAGGTGATGGGGGAGAAAGTGCAGACAAGCACCCGTAGTCGGGAAGGAACCCGGGTCTCTGGCGCTGTGAGGCAGCAGCTCTACCCGCTGCGCCAATGTGCCACCCAGGAGGTGTGGGCAATCCTGAAATGGCCGTGCCTCACTGAAAGATAGGGTTACACAGTATGAAAAGCAGTGGAGGTGCAGTGGGCAGGTGCTATAGACCTGTGGACTGGCACTGGGCAGGTGCTATAGACCTGTGGGCACTGGGCAGGTGCTATAGACATAGAAAATAGGTGCAGGAGTAGAGGCCATTTGGCCCTTCAATATGATCATGGCTGATCATCCAACTCAGTATCCCATCCCCGCCTTCACTCCATACCACAAGGGCCACATCTAACTCCCTCTTAAACATGTGGCCTTCTATGGCATTAAATGAATTCAAATTTTGTACAACAAATCCTTTTATTTTTATTAATATGTTTTTGTTCGTCTTTTATTATTTTTATTTTAATCTTAAAATGAACGTATTTAAAATGCCAAACAGTAGAAACATAGACAATAGGTGCAAGAGTAGAGGCCATTCGGCCCTTCGAGCCTGCACTGCCATTCAATATGATCATCCAACTCAGTATCCTGTACCTGCCTTCTCTCCATACCCCCTCATCCCTTTAGCCACAAGGGCCACATCTAACTCCCTCTTAAATATAGCCAATGAACTGTGTGGCCTCAACTACCTTCTGTGGCAGAGAATTCCACAGATTCACCACTCTCTGTGCGAAAAATGTTTTCCTCATCTCGGTCCTAAAAGATTTCCCCCTTATCCTTAAACTGTGTGTGACCCCTTGTTCTGGACTTCCCCAACATCGGGAACAATCTTCCTGCATCTAGCCTGTCCAACCCCTTAAGAATTTTGTAAGTTTCTACAAGACCTGTGGGGAGTGGGCAGGTGGTATAGTCCTGTGGGCAGGTGGTATAGTCCTGTGGGCACTGGGCAGGTGGTATAGTCCTGTGGGCACTGGGCAGGTGGTATAGTCCTGTGGGCACTGGGCAGGTGGTATAGTCCTGTGGGCACTGGGCAGGTGGTATAGTCCTGTGGGCACTGGGCAGGTGGTATAGACCTGTGGGCAGTGGGCAGGTGGTATAGTCCTGTGGGCAGTGGGCAGGTGGTATAGTCCTGTGGGCAGTGGGCAGGTGGTATAGTCCTGTGGGCAGTGGGCAGGTGGTATAGTCCTGTGGGCAGGTGGTATAGGCCTGTGGGCTGTGGGCAGGTGGTATAGTCCTGTGGGCACTGGGCAGGTGGTATAGACCTGTGGACAGTGGGCAGGTGGTATAGTCCTGTGGGCACTGGGCAGGTGCTATAGACCTGTGGGCAGTGGGCAGGTGGTATAGTCCTGTGGGCACTGGGCAGGTGGTATAGGCCTGTGGGCAGTGGGCAGGTGGTATAGTCCTGTGGGCAGTGGGCAGGTGGTATAGTCCTGTGGGCACTGGGCAGGTGGTATAGACCTGTGGACAGTGGGCAGGTGGTATAGTCCTGTGGGCACTGGGCAGGTGCTATAGACCTGTGGGCAGTGGGCAGGTGGTATAGTCCTGTGGACACTGGGCAGGTGGTATAGTCCTGTGGGCAGTGGGCAGGTGGTATAGTCCTGTGGGCAGTGGGCAGGTGGTATAGTCCTGTGGGCAGGCGCTGGGCAGGTGCTATAGACCTGTGGGCAGTGGGCAGGTGGTATAGTCCTGTGGGCACTGGGCAGGTGGTATAGTCCTGTGGGCACTGGGCAGGTGGTATAGTCCTGTGGGCACTGGGCAGGTGGTATAGTCCTGTGGGCACTGGGCAGGTGGTATAGTCCTGTGGGCACTGGGCAGGTGGTATAGTCCTGTGGGCACTGGGCAGGTGGTATAGTCCTGTGGGCACTGGGCAGGTGGTATAGTCCTGTGGGCACTGGGCAGGTGGTATAGACCTGTGGACAGTGGGCAGGTGGTATAGTCCTGTGGACAGTGGGCAGGTGGTATAGTCCTGTGGACAGTGGGCAGGTGGTATAGTCCTGTGGACAGTGGGCAGGTGGTATAGTCCTGTGGGCACTGGGCAGGTGGTATAGTCCTGTGGGCAGTGGGCAGGTGGTATAGTCCTGTGGGCACTGGGCAGGTGGTATAGTCCTGTGGGCACTGGGCAGGTGGTATAGTCCTGTGGGCAGTGGGCAGGTGGTATAGTCCTGTGGGCACTGGGCAGGTGGTATAGTCCTGTGGACAGTGGGCAGGTGTATAGACCTGCACGGGAAGGTAGACGCTCCCGCCCCCATGAGTCTCGGACAGATGGGGCTCGTCAGCCTGGGAAGGCCATCCATCTAGGAGAGGGAAAACTCTGATTCAAAGCCTCCACTGCCTTGAGGCTGTATCCAGTCATGGAAAAGGCTCCTGGAGTAAACCACACGAAAATCTGGAGTTGGAGCCCCCTAAGGCAGTTTGTCAACCTCGCTCTGGCAGCTCCTAGCAGCGACGGCGCTGGTGGGGAGGGGGGGGGGAGGTGCTGCATGGAGGTACAGCCTGTCCTCCATATGCCATCGATCGCCCATGCTTGCATCCGACCAGGATGATGCACCACCCATGACCGAGGGGGGCCTACTACTAGAGGTGCTGCCTCACAACGCTATCAATTCTGACTACGGGCGCTGTCTGTACGGAGTTTGCACCCCCCCCCCCCCCCCCCGTCACCTGCGTGGGTTCTCTCAGGGTCGAGGCCCTTCTTCAGATTGAAGGACTGAAACATGACCTCCCAACTTGACCTCCCAGTCTGAAGAAGGGTCTCGACCCGAATCGTCACCCATTCCCTCTCTCCACAGACACTGCCCGTCCCGCTGGGTTACTCCAGCATTTTGTGTCTTATCTTTGAGTTAAATCCGCGTCTGCAGTTCCTTCCTCCTAATCTGAGGAAGGACATTCTTGCCATAGAGGGAGTACAGAGAAGGTTCACCAGACTGATTCCTGGGATGTCAGGACTTTCATATGAAGAAAGACTGGATAGACTCGGCTTGTACTCGCTAGAATTTAGAATATTGAGGGGGGATCTTATAGAAACTTAAAAAATTCTTAAGGGGTTGGACAGGCTAGATGCAGGAAGATTGTTCCCGATGTTGGGGAAGTCCAGAACTAGGGGTCACAGCTTAAGGATAAGGGGGAAATCCTTTAGGACCGAGATGAGAAAAAACATTTTTCACACAAAGAGTGGTGAATCTCGGGAATTCTATGCCACAGAAGGTAGTTGAAGCCACAGTTCATTGGCTATATTTAAGAGGGAGTTAGATGTGGCCCTTGTGGCTAAAGGGATCAGGGGGTATGGAGAGAAGGCAGGTACAGGATACCGAGTTGGATGATCAGTTTAAGGATAAGGGGGAAATCCTTTAGGACCGAAATGAGAAACTAATTTTTTTTACAGAGAGTGGTGAATCTGTGGAATTCTCTGCCACTGAAGGTAGTTGAGGTCACAGTTCATTGGCTATATTTAAGAGGGAGTTAGATGTGGCCTTTGTGGGTAAGGGGATCAGGGGGTATGGAGAGAAGGCAGGTACAGGATACTGAGTTGGATGATGGAAAAAATGGAAAAAATCTAGGCGTTTGTGGGTCTGGTGTTGGCGTAGCAACGAATCAAAGGCTGGCACCCACAAGTCAGGCAGAAACACACACACACAGAGTTTTAATATTATATAGATTTTAGATAAGTTAATTTTAAAGTTGTATGTATTTATTCTGTTTTTATTAACTGCACTGACAGGAACCTATTGAGAAACAACTTTTTTGTTTCCTCTGTGCATGTAAAATGACATTAACGTAAATACTGAAATACTGAATACAAAGCAAAAATATTTTCGAGTTACAACTTACTCCTCGGTGATCTCCTCGGGTAAAACCTCGCCCCTGAAGTGTCCTTTGAATAATTCGACCAGGCACGAAGCTAACGTCACCATGAGCTCAGAATCAAAATCATCCTTAAAGACACAGAGAGGGAGAGAGTGACGTTAGAAGACATCTTGCCAGGCTTTGCCCCACCTTCACCTCTTTCCAGATTTCTCCCCCCCCCTCCGCCAACCATCAGTCTGAAGGGTCCCCTCCCGAAACGTCACCTATCCATGTTCTCCACAGATGCTGCCCGACCCGCTGAGTTACTCCAGCACTCTGTGAAACGTCACCTATCCATGTTCTCCACAGATGACCGGAAATAGGCAACGTTTCGGGCCGAAACCCGGAAGGGTTTCGACCCGAAACGTTACCGATTTCCTTAGCTCCATAGATGCTGCTGCACCCGCTGAGTTACTCCAGCCCTCTGTGAAACGTCACCTATCCATGTTCTCCACAGATGCTGCCTGACCCGCTGAGTTACTCCAGCACTCTGTGAAACGTCACCTATCCATGTTCTCCACAGATGCTGCCTGACCCGCTGAGTTACTCCAGCACTTTGTGAAACGTCACCTATCCATGTTCTCCACAGATGCTGCCTGACCCGCTGAGTTACTCCAGCACTCTGTGAAACGTCACCTATCCATGTTCTCCACAGATGCTGCCTGACCCGCTGAGTTACTCCAGCACTCTGTGAAACGTCACCTATCCCTGTTCTCCACAAATGCTGCCTGACCCACTGAGTTACTCCCGCACTCTGTGAAACGTCACCTATCCATGTTCTCCACAGATGCTGCCTGACCCGCTGAGTTACTCCAGCACTCTGTGAAACGTCACCTATCCATGATCTCCACAGATGCTGCCTGACCCGCTGAGTTACTCCAGCACTCTGTGAAACGTCACCTATCCATGTTCTCCAGTGATGCTGCCTGACTCACTGAGTTACTCCAGCACTTTGTGAAACGTCACCTATCCCTGTTCTCCACAGATGCTGCCTGACCCGCTGACTTACTCCAGCACTCTGTGGAACGTCACCTATCCCTGTTCTCCACAGATGCTGCCTGACATAGAAACATAGAAATTAGGTGCAGGAGTAGGCCATTCGGCCCTTCGAGCCTGCACCGCCATTCAATAGGATCATGGCTGATCATCCAACTCAGTATCCCGTACCTGCCTTCTCTCCATACCCTCTGATCCCCTTAGCCACAAGGGCCACATCTAACTCCCTCTTAAACATAGCCAATGAACTGTGGCCTCGACTACCCTCTGCGGCAGAGAGTTCCAGAGATTCACCACTCTCTGTGTGAAAAAAGTTCTTCTCATCTCGATTTTAAAGGATTTCCCCCTTATCCTTAAGCTGTGACCCCTTGTCCTGGACTTCCCCAACATCGGGAACAATCTTCCTGCATCTAGCCTGTCCAACCCCTTAAGAATTGTGTAAGTTTCAATAAGATCCCCTCTCAATCTCCTAAATTCTAGAGAGTATAAACCAAGTCTATCCAGTCTTTCTTCATAAGACAGTCCTGACATCCCAGGAATCAGTCTGGTGAACCGTCTCTGCACTCCCTCTATGGCAAGAATGTCCTTCCTCAGATTTGGAGACCAAAACTGTACGCAATACTCCAGGTGTGGTCTCACCAAGACCCTGTACAACTGCAGTAGAACCTCCCTGCTCCTATACTCAAATCCTCTATGGCAATAATGTCCTTCCTCAGATTTGGAGACCAAAACTGTACGCAATACTCCAGGTGTGGTCCCACCAAGACCCTGTACAACTGCAGTAGAACCTCCCTGCTCCTATACTCAAATCCTTTTGCTATGAAAGCTAACATACCATTCGCTGGGCTGGGCTGGGCTGCGTCCACAACTTTAGTTTAGAGATACAGCGCGGAAACAGGCCTACCGGGTCCGCGCCGACCAGCGATCCCCGCACACTAACACTATCCTACACACACACTGGGGACAATTTTACATTGACACCAAGCCAATTAGCCTACAAACCCGCACGTCTTTGGAGTGTGGGAGGAAACCGAAGATCTCGGAGAAAACCCACGCAGGTCACGGGGAGAAGGTGCACAAACGCCGTACAGACGGCACCCGTAGTCGGGATTGAACCCGGGTCTCTGTAAGGCAGCAACACCCAAGTCCCTGCGGTTTCTTGTGAAGGTGTGAATCATAGGCTTAGCCGGCTTCACTTTTGCCGAATGGACACGGAAAGGGATCGGAGGCCTCACCCGGCTGCGGTGGGTTCAGGATTGCGTCGGCTGCTTACCTCCAATATCATGTCCACAATCTCCTGCATGATTTCACACTGACTCTCCGTGTCACTGCAAGAGGAGCGAGAGAACCAAACACAAAAAAAATAAATAAAATCACACAGTGCAGAAGGAAATAGATGCCTCCTCCGAGGCAGAGAATTCCACACAGACCCACCCCGCACAAACCAACCTCCCCTCCACATACACCTCTCGCTGCCTCGGCAAGCCAATATAGCCCCCTCGGCCCGTCAAAGCCCATATGATCATGGCTGTTCACAGATCATAGAACACAGACAATAGGTGGAGGAGTAGAGGCCATTCGGCCCTTCGAGCCTGCACCGCCATTCAATATGATCATGGCTGATTATCCAACTCAGTATCCCATCCCTGCCTTCTCTCCATACCCCCTGATCCCTTTAGCCACATCTAACTCCCTCTTAAATATAGTCAATTAACTGTGGTCTCAATTACATAGAAATTAGGTGCAGGAGTAGGCCATTCGGCCCTTCGAGCCTGCACCGCCATTCAATATGATCATGGCTGATCATCCAACTCAGTATCCCGTACCTGCCTTCTCTCCATACCCTCTGATCCCCTTGGCCACAAGGGCCACATCTAACTCCCTCTTAAATATAGCCAATGAACTGGCCTCAACTACCCTCTGTGGCAGAGAGTTCCAGAGATTCACCACTCTCTGTGTGAAAAACGTTTTCCTCATCTCGGTCCTAAAGGATTTCCCCCTTATCCTTAAACTGATCATCCAACTCAGTATCGTGTACCTGCCTTCACTCCATACCCCCTGATCCCTTTAGCCACAAGGGCCACATCTAACTCCCTCTTAAATATAGCCAATGAACTGTGGCCTCAACTACCTTCTGTGGCAGAGAATTCCAGAGATTCACCACTCTCTGTGTGAAACATGTTTTTCTCATCTCGGTCCTAAAGGATTTCCCCCTTATCCTTAAACTGTGTGACCCCTTGTGCTGGACTTCCCCAACATCGGGAACAATCTTCCTACATCTAGTCTGTCCAACCAACCCCTTAAGAATTTTGTACGTTTCTATAAGATCCCCTTTTTTTAAAAAAATTAAATTTCAATTTTATTTTTAATACGCCTTATTATTTATTTATTTATTTGTTTGTTTTTTTTTATGATTTTTTTTTAATGATACTGCCTGTAAGGGAAATTCATTTCCTTGTCTCAAATTGAGACAATGACAATAAATTTGAATACAATACAATATTCTAAATTCTAGCGAGTACAAGCCGAGTCTATCCAGTGGCCCCTTGTTCTGGACTTCCCCAACATCGGGAACAATCTTCCTGCATCTAACCTGTCCAACCTCTTAAGAATTTTGTAAGTTTCTATAAGATCCCCCCTCAATCTTCTAATTTCTAGCGAGTACAAGCCGAGTCTATCCAGTCTTTCTTCAAAAGAAAGTCCTGCCATCCCAGGAATCAGTCTGGTGAACCTTCTCTGTACTCCCTCTACGGCAAGAATGTCTTTCCTCAGATTAGGAGACCAAAACTGTACGCAATACTCCAGGTGTGGTCTCACCAAGACCCTGTACAACTGCAGTAGAACCTCCCTGCTCCTAGACTCAAATCCTTTTGCTATGAATGCTAACATACCATTCGAGATACAGCGCGGAAACAGGCCCTTCGGCCCACCGAGTCCGTGCCGACCAGGAATCAGTCTGGTGAACCTTCTCTGTACTCCCTCTACGGCAAGAATGTCTTTCCTCCGATTAGGAGACCAAAATGGGAGATGCTGGAAAATCGAAGGTAGACAAAAGTGCTGGAGAAACTCAGCGGGTGCTGCAGCATCTATGGAGCGAAGGAAATAGGCAACGTTTCGGGACGAAACGTTGCCTATTTCCTTCGCTCCATAGATGCTGCAGCACCCGCTGAGTTTCTCCAGCACTTTTGTCTACCTTAGAAGCAAATATAGCCCTCAACGCCTGCCCTACTATCCCATATGATCATGGCCCCAGGCTTCAACTCCTCATGGAATCGAACAGGCCATTCGGCCCAGCTCGTGCATCCACTCTCATCCCTCGAGGGGCCTGCACCTATTGTCGAATGTATTCTGCGCTCTGTATCTTCCCCTATGTGACGGCATGTTTAGAATCTGTGGGAGAAATTCTACAGCTCGGGAGAAGAAGAACTTACGTGCGATAGTTATCGTTGGTGTCCTCTCTGTAGGGGTGAGGGAGGGGGGAAGAAAACAAAAACATATTCATCACCATTGATTCAAACATCAGGAGCGGACAATTATCTGCTACCGAATTCCTGCTAAACATAGACGCAGAGTGCCGGGGTAATGCCCCTGTCCCACTTAGGAAACCTGAACGGAAACGTCTGGAGACTTTGCGCCCCACCCAAGGTTTCCGTGCGGTTCCCGGAGGTTTTCGTCAGTCTCCCTACCTGCTTCCACTGCCTGCAACCTCTGGGAACCGCACGGAAACCTTGGGTGGGGCCGCAAAGTCTCCAGAGGTTTCCGTTCAGGTTTCCTAAGGGGGACAGGGGACATCACTCAGCTGGAAGGGTCAGGCAGCATCTGTGGAGAACATGGATAGTTGACGTTAGTTGACTGCTCCTTCAGTCTGAAGAAGGGCCCCAACCCGAAACTCCAGCACTCTGTGAAGCGTCACCTATCCATGTTCTCCACAGATGCTGCCTGACCCGCTGAGTTACTCCAGCACTCTGTGAAACGTCACCTATCCATGTTCTCCACAGATGCTGCCTGACCCGCTGAGTTACTCCAGCACTCTGTGAAGCGTCACCTATCCATGTTCTCCACAGATGCTGCCTGACCCACTGAGTTACTCCAGCACTCTGTGAAACGTCACCTGTCCATGTTCTATCCATTGCCGGACACAGAGGAGGAAGGCAACCTTCGTCCCCAGGGCTGTCCAGCTTTTTAATGCTGATCACTGACTCATGAACATATGCAATGAAATAACCTTCTATATGCACTTTTTAATTGAAGCACTTAGGAAGCACTTTAAAAACTATTGCTATGTGTTGAATGTTGACGTGCGGTGTGTGTTGTGTGATTGTGCAGTGTGTCTGTGAAATGCGTGTGCTGGTTGATTGTGCAGTATGCGTGCTGCTTATGTTTGTTGATTGTGTCCCTTTTTAAAAAGCTGCTGTAATGCGCCCTTTTAAATTGCCCCTCGGGGATGAATAAAGTGCTTTGAATTGAATTGAATTGAATTCGCCACAGATGCTGCCTGACCCGCTGAGTTACTCCGGCACTCTGTGAAACGTCACCTATCCATGTTCTCCACAGATGCTGCCTGACCCGCTGAGTTACTCTAGCACTCTGTGAAACGTCACCTATCCATGTTCTCCACAGATGCTGCCTGGCCCACTGAGTTATGGTGCAGCAGCATCTATGGAGCTAAGGAAATAGGCAACGTTTCGGGCCGAAATCCTTCTGGAAATAGGCAACGTTTCGGGCCGAAATCCTTCTGGAAATAGGCAACGTTTCGGGCCGAAACCCTTACGGGTTTCGGCCCAAAACGTTGCCTATTTCCTTAGCGCCACAGATGCTGCCTGACCCGCTGAGTTACTCCAGCACTCTGTGTCTATCTTCGGTGCAGATCCACCACCAATTATCTAGCAACTATTATCTACCTCATAGCAGACCTTTGGACTATCTTTGATCGGACTTTACGGGCTGTGTCTTGCACTAAACGTCATTTCTTTTATCGCGTATCTGTACACTGTGGATGGCTAAATTGTAATCGTGTATTGTCTTTCCACGGACTTGTTAGCTCTTCACTCTACGCCATCTTCACTTGGCGCACTTGAACCTCCGCCACTGCGCCACCGTGTTCCTGAACTAACCCGTACATAGAAACATAGACAATAGGTGCAGGAGTAGAGGCCATTCGGCCCCTCGAGTCTGCACCGCCATTCAATATGATCATCCAACTGAGTATCCTGTACCTGCCTTCTCTCCATACCTCTCCATCAGTCTGAAGAAGGTTTTCGGCCCGAAACGTCGCCTATTTCCTTCGCTCCATAGATGCTGCTGCACCCGCTGAGTTTCTCCAGCAATTTTGTGTTCCTTCGATTTTCCAGCATCTGCAGTTCCTTCTTGAATACTTCTCTCCATACCCCCTGATCCCTTTAGCCACAATGCCCACATCTAACTCCCTCTTAAATATAGCCAATGAACTGTGTGGCCTCAACTACCTTCTGTGGCAGAGAATTCCACAGATTCACCACTCTTGGTGTTCAGACAACAACCTCATCCTAAACACCACAAAAACAAAGGAAATGATCATAGACTTCCGTAAGAACAGTGCAGCCCCCAAACCCCTATACATCAATGGGGACTGTGTGGAAAGGGTCTCAGACTTCAGATTCCTGGGCACACAAATTACGGAGGATCTCTCCTGGACTACAAACACCACCACAGCAATCAAGAAGGCCCAGCAGCGACTCTAGAAACATAGAAACATAGAAATTAGGTGCAGGAGTAGGCCATTCGGCCCTTCGAGCCTGCCCCACCATTCAATATGATCATGGCTGATCATCCCGTACCTGCCTTCTCTCCATACCCCCTGATCCCCTTAGCCACAAGGGCCACATCTAACTCCCTCTTAAATATAGCCAATGAACTGTGGCCTCAACTAGCTTCTGTGGCAGAGAGTTCCAGAGATTCACCACTCTGTGTGTGAAAAAAGTTCTTCTCATCTCGGTTTTAAAGGATTTCCCCCTTATCCTTAAGCTGTGACCCCTTGTCCTGGACTTCCCTAACATCGGTAACAATCTCCCTGCATCTAGCCTGTCCAACCTCTTAAGAATTTTGTAAGTTTCTATAAGATCCCCTCTCAATCTCCTAAATTCTAGAGAGTATAAACCAAGTCTATCCAGTCTTTCTTCATAAGACAGTCCTGACATCCCAGGAATCAGTCTGGTGAACCGTCTCTGCACTCCCTCTATGGCAATAATGTCCTTCCTCAGATTTGGGAGACCAAAACTGTACGCAATACTCCAGGTGTGGTCTCACCAAGACCCTGTACAACTGCAGTAGAACCTCCCTGCTCCTATACTCAAATCCTTTTGCAATGAAAGCTAACATACCATTCGCTTTCTTTACTGCCTGCTGCACCTGCATGCCTAGTTTCAATGACTGGTGTACCATGACACCCAGGTCTCGCTGCATCTCCCCCTTTCCCAATCGGCCACCATTTAGATAATATAACTTTCTCTACTTTCTGAGGATCCTCAGGAAAAACAACGTGGAGGAGAAGCTGCTGGTGTCCTTCTACCGCTGCTCCATCGAGAGTGTGCTGGTGTACTGTATAACCACATGGTATGCCAGCTGCTCTGCAGCGGACAGGAGAGCCAGCCCTTCAAAGGGTCATCAACACCGCACAAAAAATCACTGGCTGCCCACTGCCCTCCCTGAAGGACATCTTCAGCTCTCGCTGCCTTGGCAGGGCAGCCAACATCCTGAAGTACCCTTCCCACCCTGGACACAACCTGTTCCACCTGCTGCCCTCTGGCAGACGCTACAGGTCTTTCAAAACTCGCACAAACAGACTCCGAGACAGTGAACTTAACAATGCAAAATAAGAAATAACACTCACATTCAACTGAATGGTTCTACCTCAGCTGCTGTTGTTATTTATCTGTAATTTTTTTTAATATGTATATATTTTTACCTTTTCTTATATATTTAAAATTGCTCTTGTGAATCCCACCGTGGGATTGACTTTTAAATTTCGTTGTACCATGTGCAATGATAATAAAGAGATTCATTCATTCATTCTATTGCACCTTATCGGTTTATTTATTGTATATATATATGGTCTATGGTATATAGAAACATAGAAAATAGGTGCAGGAGTAGAGGCCGTTCGGCCCTTCGAGCCTACACCATTCAATATAATCATGGCTGATCATCCAACTCAGCATCCCATCCCTTCCTTCTCTCCATACCCCCTGATCCCTTTAGCCACAAGGGCCACATCTAGCTCCCTCTTAAATATAGCCAATGAACTGTGTGGCCTCAACTACCTTCTGTGGCAGAGAATTCCACAGATTCACCACTCTCTGTGTGGGGAAAAAAATGTTTTTCTCATCTCGGTCCTAAAAGATTTCCCCCTTATCCTTAAACTGTGTGTGTGGCCCCTTGTTCTGGACTTCCCCAACATCGGGAACAATCTTCCTGCATCTAGCCTGTCCAACCCTTTAAGAATTTTGTACGTTTCTATAAGATAACCATATAACAATTACAGCACGGAAACAGGCCATCTCGGCCCTACAAGTCCGTGCCGAACAACTTTTTTTCCCCTTAGTCCCACCTGCCTGCACTCATACCATAACCCACCATTCCCTTCTCATCCATATGCCTATCCAATTTATTTTTAAATGATACCAATGAACCTGTCTCCACCACTTCCACTGGAAGCTCATTCCACACCGCTACCACTCTCTGAGTAAAGAAGTTCCCCCTCATATTACCCCTAAACTTCTGTCCCTTAATTCTGAAGTCATGTCCTCTTGTTTGAATCTTCCCTATTCTCAAAGGGAAAAGCTTGTCCACATCAACTCTGTCTATCCCTCTCATCATTTTAAAGACCTCTATCAAGTCCCCCCTTAACCTTCTGCGTTCCAGAGAATAAAGACCTAACTTGTTCAACCTTTCTCTGTAACTTAGTTGTTGAAACCCAGGCAACATTCTAGTAAATCTCCTCTGTACTCTGTCTATTTTGTTGACATCCTTCCTATAATTGGGTGACCAAAATTGTACACCATACTCCAGATTTGGTCTCACCAATGCCTTGTACAATTTTAACATTACATCCCAGCTTCCCCCCTCAAACTGTGGCCCCTTGTCCTGGACTTCCCCAACATCGGGAACAATCTTCCTGCATCTAGCCTGTCCAACCCCTTAAGAATTTTGTAAGTTTCTATAAGATCCCCCCCTCAATCTTCTAAACTCTAGTGAGTACAAGCCAAGTCTATCCAGTCTTTCTTCATATGACAGTCCTGCCATCCCAGGAATCCCACGACCATCACCGTGGATTAGACCACGTCAGGAACACGCGAATGTTATTTTGTTGTTCCCCTACCGTCCTTTCTGGATGAGCAAGACTTTTTCCCTCAGCGCTTCGTCCAGTTGGTCCAGGTAGGGGGTGATGTTGATGGGCTCCTCTACAATGGCCTCTTTGATGGGATGGAATCGGAATTCTCGTTTCTTCCCTTAAAGATGAAGAGAGGTCGGTGAGAGAAGTTGCCCGAAGCGACGCTGGACTTAACACCGGCGCCCGTCCCTTGCCCGGGATTGAACCTGTGGACTTTACCACCCGGAGCTCGTAGTCTCGAGCTGCAACGATCAGCCCAGACCCGGGGATCCGATCGCCCGGCGTGGGGGAGCTGACATAGAAACATAGAAATTAGGTGCAGGAGTAGAGGCCATTCGGCCCTTCGAGCCTGCACCGCCATTCAATATGATCATGGCTGATCATCCAACTCAGTATCCCGTACCTGCCTTCTCTCCATACCCCCTGATCCCCTTAGCCACAAGGGCCACATCTAACTCCCTCTTAAATATAGCCAATGAACTGTGTGGCCTCAACTACCCTCTGTGGCAGAGAGTTCCAGAGATTCACCACTCTCTGTGTGAAAAAAGTTCTTCTCATCTCGGTTTTAAAGGATTCCCCCCTTATCCTTAAGCTGTGACCCCTTGTCCTGGACTTCCCAACATCGGGAGCAATCTTCCTGCATCTAGCCTGTCCAACCCCTTAAGAATTTTGTAAGTTTCTATAAGATCCCCTCTCAATCTTCTAAATTCTAGAGAGTATAAACCAAGTCTATCCAGTCTTTCTTCATAAGACAGTCCTGACATCCCAGGAATCAGTCTGGTGAACCGTCTCTGCACTCCCTCTATGGCAATAATGTCCTTCCTCAGATTTGGAGACCAAAACTGTACGCAATACTCCAGGTGTGGTCTCACCAAGACCATGTACAACTGCAGTAGAACCTCCCTGCTCCTATACTCAAATCCTTTTGCAATGAAAGCTAACATACCATTCGCTTTCTTTACTGCCTGCTGCACCTGCATGCCTACCTTCAATGACTGGTGTACCATGACACCCAGGTCTCGCTGCATCTCCCCCTTTCCCAATCGGCCACCATTTAGATAATAGTCTGCTTTCCTGTTCATCACCCTCCCCCCCCCCCCCCCCATACGCAGGAGCTCGATCACCCCGACGCAAAGGGCCCGGCTACGGGAGCCAAGATCGTCCCGTCAACGGAGGGCTCGAGGCCCCCGACTGCGTGAGAACAAAGAAGGGAAGAGATTGAACTTGTTTTTCTGCCTTCTTCCATCACAGTGAGGAATGTGGAGGAGTCACTGTGGTGGATGTTTACGTTAAAATGTATTTTGTGTGCTTTTGTTGCTTTTTATTTGTATGACTGACTTGGCAAATGAAATTCCTCGTATGTTGCAATAGGCAATAGACCATAGGTGCAGGAGTAGAGGCCATTCGGCCCTTCGAGCCAGCACCGCCATTCACTGTGATCATGGCTGATCATCCCCAATCAGTACCCCGTTCCTGCCTTCTCCCCATATCCCCCCCGACTCTCTCTCGCTATCTTTAAGAGCCCTATCTAGCTCTCTCTTGAAAGAATTCTCTCCAGAGAACCGGACTCCACCGCCCTCTGTGAGGCAGAAAATTCCACAGACTCACAACTTTCTGTGAGAAAAAGTGTTTCCTCATCTCCGTTCTAAATGGCTGACCCCTTATTCTTAAACTGTGTGTGGCCCCTGGTCTGGCCTCCTCCAACATCGGGAACTTGTTTCCTGCCTCTAAGGTGTTCAAACGCTTAATAATCTTATATGTTGCAATGAGATTCCCTCTCATCCTTCTAAACTCCAGAGTGTACAAGCCCAGCCGCTCAACCCGAAACGTCACCCATTGCTTCTCTCCAGGTGCTGCCTGTCCCGTTGAGTTACTCCAGCATTTGGTGTCTATCTCTTAGTTAGATAAAAGTGCTGAAGAAACTCAGCGGGTGTGGCTGCATCTGTGGAGCGAAGGAAATAGGCAACGTTTCGGGTCGAAACCCTGAAGGAAATAGGCAACGTTTCGGGCCGAAACCCTTCTTCAGACTATCTCTTAGTTAGTCTTTTCTGTGCTTTGATCCAGGAAAGAAGCTATGGAAACAGGCCCTTCGGCCCACCAAGTCCGTGCCGACCAGCTATCCCCGCACACTAAAACTACCCTACATTGAAAAACGTCTCCTTTCCCCTCTATGGCCAAGAAGTCCCGATTTGTGACCAAAACTGGAGTCAAGACCCAGGTGTGGTCTCACCACAAAAGATCCCCTGCAGTAGAACCTCCCTGACCTATCTCAAAACTTTTTCAATGAAAGCTAACATTGACGCTTGTTTACTGGCAGGTTCGAAAATCAGCTGATAACACAACTACAAACACCTCCGTGCACCCTCGTCCGGATCGAACCTGGGTCACACGTTGGCATGAGAGCTGGCTGAGAGGCAGCAGCTTTACCCACTGCACCAGCCAGGTTAGTAGTGGTTTTTGATCGAAGTAAGAAAGTCTAGTCTGTTCAGGCCATTATCACGCGTGCATCGTTGGTCATAGCAATTCCCCTCGCACGATTCGTGAGTCACGTGATAACCATATCTAACGATTCCCTTTAACTGTGAGGAGAATCATTCAACTTCACTCCCATTGTCAAGCACCCAGTACAACTGCAGTTATTTCAGCCACAGTAGTTGACCTAAAGAAAAAATCTAGACCTAAGGAAGCTACTAATCGGAAATGAATGATTATGGGGACGGAGGCTGGAGAATCTATCGGCAGACTCCGCAAGCTCACCATGTGCTGATTCCAATCCTACGAGGACTGACTGAGGCTCCGTACCGCCTCCATGCACCTCACTTGGGGTAGTGAGGGGTCTCGTCCGCTAGACACGTTTGCGGTGGAGGGAACCAGGAGGATCGGAGCATTTGAAGTTTTCACCACCCGGGTGTTCCTTATAGAAACCGTGTGACAACCTTCTCGCTTGGTACAGAGGAAGTGGTCAGGATCTGCGGGGGATAGATTTCTGGAGCCTCCCTAAGGAAGTAAAGGGCGCTGGTGTGCCTTTTTGAACAGCCTTGAAGGTGTTGGAGGGACCCAGGACTCCTCGAGGCACTCCGGGAATTTCTAGCTGGCGACGCGCTCAAACTCAGTCCCGTTTATATGGTGCGGTGTGACTGCCTCCTAGTCTGCTGAACATGATAACCACATAAACCATATACAATTACCAGCACGAAAAGAGGCATCTCCGGCCTACAAGTCCAACCCTTAAAATTTTGTACGTTTCCCCTTAGTAAATCTGCTCTGCTAACAACCTCCATCCCTTCAATCCATATGCCTATCCAGGAGTTATGATACAAGAACCTGCCTCCACACTAATCCACTGGGAGCTCATTCCACACCGCCACCACTCTCCGAGTATGGAGTTCCCCTCATGACCCAACTTCCCGGAAGTCCAGTCCTCTTGTTTGAACCTTTCTCAAAGGGAAAAGCTTGTCCATCCTCAACTCTGTCTATCAATCTCATCTTTGACTCTCAGTTCCCCCCTCAGCGCTCCAGAGAGGAAGGAATTGACCCTTCTCCTGTTGGTGAATATTAT
The DNA here is from genome assembly GCF_028641065.1 of Leucoraja erinaceus. Lineage (NCBI taxonomy): Eukaryota > Metazoa > Chordata > Chondrichthyes > Rajiformes > Rajidae > Leucoraja > Leucoraja erinaceus. Next base: position 14,126 of record NW_026575304.1, on the reverse strand, counting down.
TTTGAGTCACCTATGTTTACACCGAGAGTAGACAAGAATGTTGGGAGTCACTCGTGCGGCACACGCATCTCGGAGAGGCGGAACGGTGACCTTCGGGTCAACGGAAGCTGAGGAAGGGTCTCGTCGCGAAATTGTTACCATTCATTCTCCCTGGGAGAGCTGTCAGGGTCCAGTGCCGGCTGACCTCAGTTTTGTGTCCATCTTTAGTTTGGTTTGGTTAGAGAACGGGTCGGGGGGGAACCGAAGCTAAACCTATGTAACAACATTATAAGTCTTTACTCAGAGGGTAGCGGTGTGGAATGAGATTCCACGTGCCAGTGGTGAGGCAGTAACATGGTAAATTTAAACGAAATTGGATAGGCTTTTGATGAAGGGGAATGGGGGTTTGTAGAGTCCAGGTGAGACGCTAAGGGAAAAAAAATTTGTTCGGCACGACTTGTAGGCCGGATCTCGTGCTGTATTGTGCTAGGTTAGATAACAATTACAGCACGGGAACAGGCCATCTGACCTTCTAGCCGAACAACATAATCTCCCCTAGTCCATCTTCTGCTAAGACCATAACCCTCCATCCCTTCCGTCCATATAACTTCCGACGTTTTTTAGCAAACCTGCTCCACCACCTTCACTGGAAGCTCATTCCCCTGCTCCACTTTGTAAAGAACTTGCTTCATGACCCCTAAACTTCAGTCCTTAATTCAGAGTCATGTCCCTGTTTGAATCTTCCGTGACTCTCAGTGGGAAAACTTTTACCGTCCAAAACGCTGTGAACACTATCACCCATGCACACACACACGACAAGGATACACACATGGCTCGCACGCACGCACACACACACACAGGGACAATTTTACAATTTGGCACCAAGGCCATTAACCGAGGACGTCTTGTGTGTGGGGGGAACCGGAGAAAGCCCATGGGGCATTGAACGTAAAAACTCCGTACAGACAGCACCCGTAGTCGGATCGAACGTCTCTGGCGCAAGCCGCTTACCGCTGCGCCATTCCGCGCCTAGGTGTGCTAGATGGTCCCCAGGGCTTCATAAGACCCCAGGGGAGTACATGCGGCTTAGGCCCGCGGCCTTCTAGGGCATTAATGAATGCACACTTTGGTACAAACAAATCCTTTTATTTTATTATATGTGTGTTCGTCTTTTATTAGTTTTATGTTAATCAAGTATTTCAAAAATGCACACAGGGAGAACATATAGAAAATGCAAGAGTAGCGGCCATCGGCCCTTCAGCCTGCACAGCCATTCAACCTAGGATCATTCAGTATGTACCTGCCTTCTCTCCAGGAATAGCCACAAGGGAATCTAACTCCCTCATGCCAAGAAACCTGTGGCCTCAACATCTGTGGACAGAATTCCAAAGATTCACCACTCTCTGGTGACAATGTTCTCCTCACTCGGCCTTAAAAGTCCACGTGCCGAAACTGTGGGCCCCTTGTTCTGTTCACCAAAAGCGGGTCTCCTGGCACCTGTCCACCGCTTAAGAATTTTGTACCGTTTCTATAGATCACACCCATAAAGCCACCACACTCGCCCACACACACAACACACAAACGCGCGACCACACACACCCCAAGCCAACCCTTAAGAATTTCGATAAGATCCCCCAGATCCCAATGTGAACCTTGTCTCTTCCCCTTCCTAGGAACAAAGTTTGCATTCAGCCTGTTATTTGGCTTTGTCCGTTAAAAGTCCCCCACCCCCATCTTCTAAATGCTAGCAGTGTGTAGACGAGTCTTCCAGTCTTCCATATAAGTCCGGTCTGAAGCAGCATGAATACCCTCTTGGTACTCGTGGCAAGACGTTCGCAGTATTGGAAAAACGTAAAAACAAACGCGGCATTAAGGCGGTGGAGAGAAGGAAGGTAAGGGGGGGGGATCCTCTAACATGCTATGAATCGGTTGAAAACTATTTTCAGCGACTCTGTATTTGGCCCCCCCATCAGTAAATGACGCTCCATCCTTGAGAATAAAGGCAGCAGGAAACAGATTACTCGACCCTTATATCCGTTCGAAACCATAACTTAGTCCATACGCCAGACCCACCCTCGCATTCCCTTCATGCCATATAACTTCCACAATTTTATAATGATAAAAAAAACGAACCTGGCTTGACTTCATTCCCAATCAGTACCACCCGTTCCTGCCTCATGTTATCTTCCCCATATCCCCCTGATGAATCCAGCTATCAGGGGGGAAAAGATTTAAGAAGCCCTCTTTGAAAGCATCCCAAGAACCGAGTCCTCTGTAACCACCAAGGGCCCTCTGATAGGCAGAACGGGCCTCAGACTACCCTCTGTGGCAGAGGCTCACCTCTGGTGAAATCTGGGGCAGGTGAGAAAAAGCCTTTTCCTCGATGTTTTCCGTGTTCGAAAGGTTGTTAACTTTAGAATGAACCCTTCATTCAGTAAGAGAGATTCTTACAGAGCAATGAGATTTTGAAGATGGGCGTTTCTGGATGCGGCCTTTTAGATAAGAGATTACTGCGGCACTCCGATAGAGAGACCGGCGATTTGGGAGAGTGATGAGTGGATGGTGATTGTATGCTGGGGAATGGGTGTGTGTGTGTGTGAGCACAGTAAACAAATGTGGTCTAAAGGCTGAATGTGTGTGTGTGTACAGTGGGCGTCAAAGGGCCCTTGGATGGCCGGACTCCCCCGACATCGGGGGAACATAATTGAGTGCCTGAGGGGGGGGGGGCGTGTCAGAAATCTGTACTCTTGGAGGGAGGTTGGTGTCTTCCGGGTACCTAGATGAACGCATTGGAGTGGGCATCTTGGCCGTGCCGGAGAGCTTGTAACTGCGCGCAGGTTACCTTTGACAGGAGGAATTGGGCGAACTGCAGAATTCTTGGAGCTTTTCCCGGATTGGACTCATGGCATACGCAATTTCCTGGTGAGACCACAGCTTCTGGTACGTTTTGTCTCGAACAGGAGGAAGGCCATTACGGCACTGAGGGATGCAGAGGGGGAGAGACAGAAATAGAGAGAGATTCATACAGAGACTGGGATAGACTTTCTATATCTCTAGAATTAGGAATTGAGCTGAGATCTTATAGCTTACAAAATTCTCAACAGGAGTATGGAAAGGTAGATGCCAATGACGAGTGTTCCCATTAGGAAGTCCAGAGACAAGGGGTCTCACAGCTAAGGATAGGGGGAAGGAATCGAACCGGATAGGAAGACTTTTTCACACGACTGTGGTGATCTCTGGAAAATCTCTTGCCATGAGGTAGTTGAGGCCATTATTGGCTATATTTAAGGAAGATGTGAACTTGTGGCTAAGGTGGTCAGGGGGTAGGAGAGTAAGGGCAGGTCGGGTTCTGAGTTGGATGAGAAGCATGATATTTGAATGGCGGGGCAGGCCGAATAGAATGCATACCCTGAACATTAATACGCTATGTTTTATGATCCTGAGTTTAGAGGATGAGGGGGGCATCAATAGAAACATATTAAAGGGGTATCGACCCTAAACGGTCACCTATTCTCAACTCCAGGATGCTGCTGACCCGCTGAGTTTCTCCAGCATTTTTCTCTACTCCCAGATTCTGACAGGTTCTTCCCGGCTGTTATCGGGCAATGAATCACCGTACCACACCAGGAGAGACTCCGAACTACTGTTACTTTCTTGTGACCCTGTCTAAATGGACTTTGCTCTGAACGTTACTGTAAAGGATATGCCCAGCGCGCTTGTCTCAATTGTCTTTATGCTTGTCAGGACATCTTGTGTTGAGGCAGGCAGGTGGGCCACAGGTTAATCACGGGACTGGCGGGGGAGGGAATGTAACTGGAGGACGGCCGATGGGCCAACATCGGAGTTTTAGTTTGACGCTCTTGGCATCTCATTGAAAACCATATAGATTTTCAGGGTTTGGCACGCTGAGGCAGGTAACATCCCGAGTTGGAGTGAAATGGGCTACACAATATCACACACACAGTTTAAGAATAAGGAGTGCCATTTAGACGGAGACGAGGAACGGGAAAACACTTTTTAGATATTAGTGTTATGTTATTAAATCTTTCCCCATCGGCCTTATCTGGATGCTTCAAGAGTGGCTAGATCCTCTTAAAACTAGAGAGGAGAAGAGAGTGGCAGGAATGGGGTACGGCTTGGGGCCAATGCATGGTGCGTCTTGGTGTTATTAACCAATATATGCCATTGAAATAACTGCCGGTACAGCACGGAAAAAGCGACATCGATGTTGGCCCTACAAGTCCGTATAGGCCGAACAATCCTTTTTGTAGGCCCGGTTAGACCACACCCACCTGCGAATGCACTCATACCATAACCCTGTCCAGTTCCCGAAATTCATGAGCATCCATATGCCTATCAATTTATTTTTACGGGGGGGGGGGGGGAATGTACAGTCAAGGACGTGTGGAGAGAGTGACAGACGCTGGCCGACAGAAAGATTCCACGACATGCTGGTTCGCACTGGAACATGTCGCGCCTCATAGGAGGGTCCACAGTCTGGCGCTAGCGCCACGCATCTGCTGAGTCCAGGGAGGGGAAGAGACCGGTTTGGGCCCCTCATGTATGTTGATGGTTACCCCTAAACTTCTGTCCGTTTAATAGGAGTGGAATTTCTGAAGTACCAGGTCCTCTTGTGAATGGTTTAATGTTCTTCCCTGGGCAGCATGTCTCACCAAGGGAAAAGCTTGTTCACAATCACTCTGTGCCCTAGTTTGTCCTCTCATCATTTCTTTACACAAAGCCTCTATCCTGGCGAGAACGCAAACTATATACATCCCCGACAGTCACGTTGCTTGCGGACGTCAGCAGCGGGAAACTAATCCACAAAGTGAGGGTGGAAAATTACAGCACGGGATTGTTTGTGCCATCTTACACGCGCCAATGACAATAGAAACATGAAATAGGAGTAGGCATTCGGCCCTTCAATAGGATCATGGCTGATCATCCAATCAGTATCCAACTGTCTTTTTCGGACACACCATTTCCGTAAACCGGGGCGTAGGAGGCAACCGGCTTCCGTCGCCGCACCAAAGATGATCCCGATCACCACAGTATCCCGGAGCCAATCGATACTAGTGCAAGAGGACAGAATCGGTTAGGGAACATCCTCGTGGGAAAATAAAAAGTCCCCCTCATTTGGTAAAATCTAGTCAACGACTCTCTCATTTCAGAATTATTTAATTTGTACGGTTCTTACCCTCAAAATTCTAAATTTCTAGCCGCAACGTAGTGATCCAGTCTTTCTAATATGATGAAAGTCCTGCCATCCCAGGAATCAGTCTGGTGAACCTTCTCTGTACTCCCTCTAATGGCAAAATGGATTCCCCAGATTTAGGAGGAAGGACTGAACTTCTCTGTACTACATCCACAAAGCGCAACACCCGCAACGCACGGCATTACCACCGCAGGGACAATTGACGATTGCTACGCTAAGTCATTTGGGTACATACTGTAGTAGATGTCTGATTGGAGGAAACCAGAGGCCCGCGACCCCCCCGCAATACGGGGGAGAACCTGTAAATCGTACCAGAAGACGCCGCGGTCTGTGTTGGAAACCGGGCTGTTTTGCGACTTGAGGGCGGCACTCTCTGCACGCGCCCATTCAACTCACGCGTGATGCATGGCTGATTTTTCTCTACAGGATCCATCTGGTTTCCTGCCAGCTTCAGGGGGTAGAGCGGTGCCTCTGGGCTGGATTGTCCCCGGGTGCCCGTTCATGGGAGGCGCCACATCTAACTCAGGATGCTCTTAATTTTTGTCCCAATCGCCAACTGTGGCATCTCAACTTATCCCTCTCACATGTGTACGTTTCAGAGAGTTCCAGAGATCGACCATCCATCTCTGTGTCGTCAAAAGTTCTACCTCAATCTCCTGGTTGGAGAGAGGATTTCCGGGTGTGGCCGTATCTCTAAACCTTAATAGGTTGAACCAATTCTTCGCTCCTAGGCTAGCTTCCCACAACGATGAGTTGTCAGCTCGACCCGCGACGTCACCAATTCCTTCGATAAATAGCTGCTGCATCCACCCCGAGTTTCCCCAGCAATTCTATTACGTTTCCTCCACGTTGCAGGTTATATGGGCTTTGGTCAAGATCTAATGTCCTCAAATGTACGTAGTGCTGGCAGTACGGGGTGATCGCTGGTCGGCGCGGACCGGTGGAGGGGGGGGGGGGGAGAGCGATGGGTTTCTTTCGCTCTGGATATCTCCAAATGGACGTCAAATAGGACATCGGTGCAGGAGTAAGTAGGAGGCCATTCGGCCCTTTCGGCCAGACCGCCCATTCATGTGGATCATGGTGATCATCCCCAATCAGTACACGTTCCGGACCTTCTACCTTATACCCTGACTCAGTATCTTTAAGAGCCATTCTTGAAAGCATCCAGAGAAAAACCGGCCTCCACGCACTCTGAGGCAGAGAATTACACACGTATCCACTCTCTGTGGAGAAACAAAGTGTTTACTCGTCTCCGTGCGAAATGGCCGACCCCGTTTAGTAGAAGAGAGGAGAGACACGAGAGAGAGGGAATGGGGGGTACATGAGAGAGAGAGGAGAGAGGATGGAAGGAGAGAGAAGACGAAGAGAGAAGGAGAGAAAGGAGAATGTAGAGGAGAAAAAGCGTGTGATGAGAGTGAGAGTGAGTTGAGTGTGCCAAGAAGTGTGTGTGCGGGCAGGAAGGCCAGAGGTTTCCGAGAATCCACCGACATCGGAAAATGGAGGGGGGGGGAAAAGGGCCAAACCGGGAGAAGTTAGGGTCATTGGGTATCTAGGGGCCGGGGAGGGGGAAGAAAAAGAGATGAGCATCGAGACAGACAGAGGAAGAGAGCGGAGAGAATGACGAGAGATCTGAGGAACCTTTTCACAGAAATGGCTCGAATTTCCTTGAGCAGCTTTGAGTTGCGACAGAGGAGAGGACGAGAGACAATGGGGGAGAGAGGAAGAATAGAGGAGAAGAGAGGGGAGAGATCGGTGGAAAGAGAGGGAGGAGAGCAGGACGATGGGACTAGAGGGAACGAGAAAGAGAGAGGAGCGGGCCCGAGAGAAAGAGCGGACAGCGGATAAGGAGACTGGGAGAAAGAGAGGCAAAGAGGAGGATGGAGGGAGCGAGAGAGAGAGGGAATGGCGACAGACAGGGAGAAGAAGAAGGGAGAGCCCGCGAGTCCCACATAGGGGATCCGCGAGCAACGAGAATCCCCAGAACAGACATAACTGCAGGCCGGAGCGTATGAGCGAAACGAACTCAACTGAAGAGGCGGGGATAGTCGACAATTGAAGGAGCGAATCAAACCCTTGGCTTCGGCTTGCCTTTGGATCAGTCACAGAGAGTTGTGAGTCTGTGGAAGTCTCCAGCCGCGGGAGGCGGCGGGTGGGGGGTGGAGGCCGGTTCTCATGATTACTTTCAAGGCGAGAGCGAGATAGAGCTCTTCAGGGATAGACAGGAGGAAGTCAGGGGGATACTGGAGAGTCATAGCAGGTTACAGGAATACTGAGTTGGATGATGATCAGCCATGATCCTATTGAATGGCGGGGCAGGCTCGAAGGGTCCGAATGGCCTCAACTCCTGCACGATAATTATCTATGTTTCTATGGTTAGCGCCCAAGACGCCAAAATGCTAATAGCCGGGTTCTCTGGAGTTCCTTTCAAGCGAGAGCAGCGATAGGAGCTCTTCAAAGTAGTGGAGGTCGAGGGGATAAGGGAGGAGAATCTGCACATGGGGAGAATTTCATGCACATCTCGTATGTGTATGTGACAATAAACTTGGACTTGAGCTTGAGCCTTGAGAAGGGCGGGACGGAAGGGCTCGCACTGATGCAGGAGATGGATGATCATCAGTGAGCCCGGAGCAGTGCAATGGCGCGGTTTTCTGGTTCGCTGCGAAGGGCCCCCCGAATAGCCTACCCCACCCCCGGGAAGGGACAGAAGGCCCCGCCTAAGAGTGGCCCGCCCCCACCTCGCAAACTAGGCGCACGAGATCTCCCCCCTAGCGTTTTCTCTGGGAATAAGCCCACATGCCTCAGGGGACCAAGGAACGACAAAATGATAGGGTTTTGTAGGGAACGCGGCGAGGGTGAGTCGGGTATACGCAGGGAAAGAGGGAAGATGGGACGGGGTGACAGCATTGAACTCGAGGTGATCCAACGGTTCATGAGGAGGCGATCTGATGCCTCCCAATCGATGGACTGACACTCCCACAGGATGACGTACGCAAACAGTGGGCCAGAACGTCAACGCGTTAAATTCCTGGCTGCCCATTCTCTGAGACTTCCCCATAGAACAGGAAACGCAGAAAATGATATAGGGTGTCGCCAGCTTGCCGTGTGTTGCGGTCCGTAGAAGCCGCAGGTCTGCGCTTCGATACTGTTGGCCGCTAATAAAAACTCTCTGGTTTCCACGATGTGATTGCGCGACGTCTCCACATACCCCTGCCACACGTGCGATTCCAACGGCGCGTTAAAAGTCCCTGCGGATAATCTGCCAACAACGGAACACGAGCCTTTAAGTCATAACGACCCGAGAACTGGTGACTCGAAATGGCGAGCTTCTGAATCCTCAAGTCTAACTGGCTGACCAAACGACACTTTCACCAAAGTAAACACCATAGAGTCACCAGGTCACTCATCACTGTGGTGGAAGGATATACCATATGCAAGGAGTAGAGTCCATTCTATTATTGCGGCGCCTTCGAGGTCGCTGCACAGCCGTCATTTCTGTATTCACATAGGCTCCTGATGAAGGGTCGGGTCGAAGTAGGCCTGCCATTGCCATACTGGTGCCCCCCTGATTACCTATTGCCACAAGGGCCGACAATGTAATCTTAACCAGTTCCTGCCTCGGCGCACCCATAAATACGGACTCTCTCTAGCGACCAAGCAAGAAATCGCATCTCCGAAGAAAGAGTATTCTACCGTGGAAAATGGCCCCCCACCCCCCCTGGACACAAAAATTAGACACTCCACAAGAACATAACGCCAATGAACGCAAAAAAGGCACCCTCAGACTACCTGGTCTGAGCCGCAGCGAGATTTCTTACAGATGCCGTCACCACTCTCCGTGTGTGAAATTTTTTTCTACTAACATCTGCGCAGAGTCCTAAAAGATGTGTCCACTCTTGTGTTGTGTAAACTGTGTGCCATCTCAGGTCCTCCAAACCTCTTAAAACTGTGTGTGTGTTCTTGACTTCCCCAACATCTGGGAATAATCTTCCTCATGGATAGCCTGTCCAACCCCTTAAGGATTTTGTACGTTTCTATAAGATCCCCCCTCAATCTTCTAAATTCTAGCGAGTACAAGCCAAGTCTATCCAGTCTTTCTTCATATGAAAGTCCTGCCATCCCAGGAATCAGTCTGGTGAACCTTCTCTGTACTCCCTCTATGGCAAGAATGTCTTTCCTCAGGTTTGGAGACCAAAACTGAACGCAATACTCCAGGTGTGGTCTCACCAACACCCTGTACAACTGCTGTAGAACCTCCCGCCTCTACTACTCAAAGCCTTTTGCTATGAATGCTAGACACGATCCCATTCGCTTTCGTTATCACTGCCTGCGGCACCCTGCATCCCGTACTATTCAATGACCGGCGTACCATGGACACCCAGGTCTGAGTGGCATCTCCCTGCCAGGACAACTATGGATCCCGTCAAACACCCAGCGTTAGATCTAAACTATCCTTTGGTTGAAGTTACATGTTTAAGCATTAGTAAACCACTTAAGGCAAAAGGATGGTTGCAGGGACTCAAGGGCATGAGCTACACAGAGGGTTGTGCAGTGGTCAGGACTTTCTATACTGTAGCGGCATGAGGATAGAAGGAGGCATGCCTTATAGAGATAATATTCGTAGATAGATGATTCCAACCCCCGTTGTAGGATAACCAGACTAAGTCCTGTTAAACACATCGACAATCACAATAAGACCATATTACATATTTTTTTTGCAACTTGATAGGAGTTAACCAGAGTTAATTGCTCCCTGGAATGGAGGGACTGTCCATTGCTGAGAGAATGGAGCTGCTGGGCTTTGTACATATCTGGAGTTTAGAAAGGCATGAGAGGGTAATATCACTTGGAACATGATAAGCATTTACCGTAAGGGTTGAGACCCTCTCTGGAAACAAAGAGCGGGTGACAGGCAGCATCTCATGGAAGCGAAGGCAATAGGTGACGTTTAGGGTCATCGAGACCATCCTGGAAACTCAGCGGGTGAGGCCGGCATCTATGGAGCGAAGGATATAGGTCGACCCTTTTCAGGCGTGTCGAGACCATCTTCTGGAAACTCCCCCCCCCCCCCCAGGGGTTGAGGCACATCTATGGAGCGAAGGAATAGGCGACGTTTACGGGTTCGAGACCCTTCCGGGTCCTCGACCACGAAACGGTCACATATTGCCGGGTAGTCGCGCCAATAGGATGCATGCCTCACACCGCCTGAGATTTCTTCCAGAGTTTCCTGCGTCCCCTTCGATCTCTCCAGCCACGCTCAGTTCTTTCTTAAAAACAACACTGGACGCCAACTTACCGCATCATGCGGACGGTGAGGTATGAGAGTGCGTGCTTGGGCTCTTTTGTATCTGACCACCCACTCCTGGTAAAATCTCTCTCTATTTTCTGTCTCCCCCATTCGCAGGGGCGATGGGATCCTCTAGAAACTTCGACAACCCAAAGCTGCACACAAGGAATTTGCGAGCCCATGAGCCTGGACCAAGTTGTTCCACCCCGGAATCTCTGCAGTGTTACCCTCCGCCGCCGTGGGACGGTCAACGATTCACAGCTCGGACAAGTCGATATCCCACCGTAGCTCTAGATACACGATGACCCCTAAGCAGATAGATCGTTAACGGTTCGGACACGCACAGAGGCAGAGATGAAACTGTTCACCGCTGTCGGGGGAGTCTCCAGAACCACAGTGTGCCACATACGGGCGACACACACACACACACAAGCTTTCCAATACTATTTAAGAATAACGGGGTCAGTTCCATTTATGGATCGAGACGAGAAGAGGGGAGTTTGAAACACTTTTTCTCACTGATCTACAGAGTCTGTCACAACGCACGCCATATCCCGGTAGGAATGGTGGAGGAACCCGAGAGCGAACACTGGGACCCGCGCGAAGGGGCATGGTACTACGGACGTACGCACTTAGCGCCAGTGTCCGAGCTGTCCTGCCACACTCCGCCCTGCACACCCACCCTGCCACCCACCTCCACCACCCACCCTTGCACCCCCCCACACGCACGCACCACACCCACGCGCCCACCCGGCACCTGGGAATGGATGGACTGTCGATATGCTGAAGAGAAGGGATGCGGGCTGGGCTTGTACACTTTTTTGTTTACGAATGGAGTACTGTGTGCAGTTTTTGTCCCCTAAGGATTTTGAGGAAGGACATTCTTGCATTGAGGTAGGGGCAGCAGCTAGTGTTCGCACAGGGTAATTATCCAGGGATGGCGGGGGAGGTGGGAAACTGGTCATACGCTGAAGAGAATTGGGAGGCGGGTGGGCTTGTAAACCCTGTGTAGTTTAGAAGGATGCACATGGCATCTGATTGAAACATATAACATTGCATAAGGTGTTGACACGTTTGAGAGGCAGGAAACACGTTCCCCTATGTCGGTGGAGATCACAGAACAGGGGCAACACCACACGACAGCACACACACACAGTTGCTACAGGTTTGACACACGCTAGAGGCAGGAAAACATGGTCCCGAAGTGTCGGGTGGAGGTACCAGAAACCAGTGGGCCACACACACACACACACACACACACAGTTTAAGGATAAAAGGAGGTCGGCCATTTAGAACGAGACGACGCGGGAAACACTTTATTTGCATTAACAATATCTCGAGTGCTCGAAGTCTGTGGAATTCTCTGCCGCAGGAGGCCGGTTCTCTGGTATGCTATGTCAAGACACAGAGCAAGATAGGGATCTAAAAAGTAGAGGAGATATGGGAGAGAAGAGAGAGACAGGATGGGTGGAGTAACGGATTGGGGAGTGAATGCAGATTGCACTGGCGGTGCATGTCATCGAGAGAGTGATGAGTATGTGAGAATCGTCTGCCCCCACCGACATGCGGGGTGGTGTGGAACGGGCCGGGTGCTCTACGTGGTCTAGTCGGCTCCGCTACTATAGATCTTTGGTTGCGAAGGGTACGAGTAGGCAACTCACACCGCCAAGATGGAAGTCCCAGCAGGAGGTGGGCGTAGATGGCGGGGGTGGGGTTTCATGGAAGTGATGACATCAACCAGAATAGCGGCCTCTGGAAGACCAGATGTGTTAAAACACAATGCACGCCCATCACATCAATCCAACCTCCCCCGCCCCGCGTCAGCTACCCGGGAACCATTTCACAAAAGACAGCAAAGAATTCCCCACGCTATTAAATAGAAACGTAGAAACTAGGTAGGTACAGCTAAAGGGTTTGTCTGAAGAAAAGGGTTTCGGACCGAAACCTCACCCTTCCTTCGCTCCAGGGATCTTTGCCGTGCACCCGCGAGATTTCACTCCAGCTGTCTCCACATCCCGTGTCTTGTCAAGTCTCATTGGTCTGCAACTCGTTGTGTTCCACTAGTTAGACCTCACAGGCCATAGACAATAGGTCAACGGAGTAAGCCATTCGGACCCTTCGCGCCAGCGCCAAGCATTCACGGGTGATCATGGCTTGATCATCCACATCAGCCATGTCAGCAATAACCTATAATATAACCATAGACATTACAGCACTTAAACAAAAAGCCGAAACAGGCCATCTTTCGACCCTTCTAGTCCGTGCCGAACACATTAATCTCCCCTAGTCCCCATATACCCCCTTCGCTCAGACGCATAACCCTCCATTCCCTTCCCATCCTATAACTATCCAATTTATTTAAATTATAAAAACGTGTAACCTGCCTCCACCCCTTCACTGGAAGCTCATATCCCCACAAGCTACCACCCTCTTGATTAAAGAGTGTAGCTGAATTGCTGGTGCTGGCTCGAAGGCCAAATGGCCTCCTCCGGCCCTATTCTATGTTTCTATGAATCGGTACTGCACTGCCTTCTGTGGGCAGAGTTAACAATCCTTCCTGAAGAAGGGTTTCGGCCGAATACGTCGCCTATTTCCTTCGCTTCCATAGATGCTGCTGCACCCGCTGAGTTTCTCCAGTCCAATTTTGTGTACCATCCACAATCAGTACCCCCCTTCCTGCCTTCTCCCCATATCCCTCAGATGCCCATTAGCCCCAAGAGCTAAATCAACTCTCTCTTGACAGCAGCCAGTGAATCTGAAATATAAATCAGGAGGGGGCCCTTTAAGACTGAGGTAGAAAAAACTTTTCACCCAGGTTGTGAATTTGTGGAATTCCCTGCCACAGAGGGCAGTGGATTCCAATGTCCACTGGATTGATTTAAGAGAGAGTTAGATAAGCTTCTAGGGCTAATTGGAGTCAAGGATATGGGGAGACGGCAGGCACGGGTTATTGATTGGGGACGATCAGCCATGCATCAAATGAATGGCGGTGCGCGGGCTCGAGGCCACGATGGCCTCCTAAAACATAGAACTAGAAATTAGGCGAGACCAGGATTAGGTGCCTTCGGCCCTTTTCACCTGGCACCGCCCATTTTAATATTATCACTGTCGCTGTCATCCACTCCGTATCACCGTACCTGCCTTCTCTCCATCCCCTCTATCCCCTTGGCCACAAGGCCCCTCTAACTCCCTCTAAATCATAGCCAATGAACTGCCTCAACTACCCTCCCTGTGGCAGAGAGTTGCCAGAGATTCACCACTCTCTGTGTGGAAAAAGTTCTCCTCATCTCGGTTTTAAAGGATTTCCCCCTTATCCTTAAGCTGTGACCCCTTGTCCTGGACTTCCCCAACCTCGGGCACAATCTTCCTGCATCTAGCCTGTCCAACCCCTTAAGAATTTTGTAAGTTTCTATAAGATCCCCTCTCAATCTCCTAAATTCTAGAGAGTATAAACCAAGTCTATCCAGTCTTTCTTCATAAGACAGTCCTGACATTCCAGGAATCAGTCTGGTGAACCGTCTCTGCACTCCCTCTATGGCAATAATGTCCTTCCTCAGATTTGGAGACCAAAACTGTACGCAATACTCCAGGGGTGGTCTCACCAAGACCCTGTACCACTGCAGTAGAAAGAACCTCCCTGCTCTATCT
>NW_026575303.1:42500-55274 GCF_028641065.1 Leucoraja erinaceus | reverse complement strand
AGACAGAGAGAGAGACACAGGAGTGACACAGAGAGGAGAGGACATAGAGAGACAGAGAGAGAGACAGAGAGAGATACAGAGAGAGAGACACAGAGAGAGAGACAGAGACACAGACACACACAGAGTGATCTTACCTTCCTGAGCAGTCCTCGTTTGTGTTTGGGATCCTTGGTGTGTGTTGTCTCCTCTTCGCTGAATGCATCATCAGAGTCAGGGGATGAATCATGAGTGTAGGAGACAGAGCTGCCCTCTCTGCCCCGGCTCGCAGCCTCCTCCCCCGGCAACTCCTCGCCTCTCCCCTGGCAATCCATGGCTACCCCTCTCCTCTCCTCCTCACCCCCTCCCAGCCCCTCAGTCTACCCGGGGGGTGACAGAGAGACAGAGAGAGAGAGATGGACCAAGTCTCTCCCTCTGGGACTCAGCAAAACTCCTGCAAACTTATTCAAACTTTCCCAAACTTTCTCTGCTGGTTTAAAGTCTCTCCCCACCTATAATATTTCACCGCTTGGGTTCAAGCTCCAACTTTGCCTGGAGACAGATATTTTGCAATCAAACTTTTTTTCAAACTCCCAGCATTTGCATGCAAACTTTTTTGTGTGTTTTATATCTAAAGACACCTCTTTTTCTTCTTAAATCAAAACTCTGCAGGTAAACTTCTGAAACTCACGGCTCTTCCCAGCCAAACTTTTTTTGTTGTTGCAAAAATCTCTTTGCAAACTTACTCAAACTCCCCAGCTGTCAAACTTTTAAATGAAACTTTTTAAAAATTCCTGTCTCTGCAGAACAACTTTTCAAACTGAAGCGTCTAAATTAAAAAAAAAACAAACAGCCTTCAGCTGCAGCAGAAGTTGTTTTAAAACTTTCAGTTATTTGGCAGATTAAAAATGTTTAAAACTGCCCAGTGAATTTTTTCCCCAAACAAGTCTTTGCATGCAAACCTTTAAGACAAGTCTCTGCAGACAGACTTTGCAAACTCCAGTCCAGTCTGCCTAGTAAACCTGTTCCGCAGCGTTTGCATGCAAACTTTAGAAATTGCAGGGAGAACTTAAAAAATAAAAGTCTTTCGAGGGTAAACTTCTAACACAAGCTTTGGACACAAGCTTCTAAAATTCCAGTGCTTGCTGCCAACATTTTGTAAAATTCCCAGGCAACCTTTAAAAATCTTTGCAGGCGATTTTTGTTGCAAATAACTTTTTTTTTTAAACTAACAGCCTCTGCAGGCAAACATTTTTTTGAACTCCAGTCTTTGCAAGCAAGGTTTTTCTAAACAAGTCTGCATGCAAACTTTTTAAAACTCCATAGAATTTGCACCGAAAAAGTCTTTCCAGATAAGCTGTTCAGACTCCAGTCTGTCTTGTGAACTGTTCAGTCTGTCTTGTGAACTGTTCAGACTCCAATCTGTCTTGTGAACTTTTCAGACGCCAGTGTACCCTGTACACTTTTCCAAACCCCCAGCGTTTTTGTAGCCAAGCTTTTTAAAACTCCCAGCGTTGGCAAGGTGAATTTTTACAACTGCAGGCTTTGCAAAGAGAATTTTTAAAATACTTTCCAGCAGTCCATCCTCTGCAAGGGAACTTCTCAAAACCGGTTCTTCCGGAGGCAAACTTTTAAAAACTCCAGTTCTTTTGCAGGCAAACTTTTAAAACGAGACTTTGCTGGTAATTTCTTTGCAGCGCCAGTCATTTGCTTACTGCCAGTTGTTTTAAAACGCCCCAAACTTTGCTGTTAATGTTAACAACGCCAGCTCTGCACAGCGACGCGTTACAACTTTGCTCCAGACTTTATATAGACTCGCTTCTCTGCGGCTTTTTGAACTCCCAAGTATTTCCAAGCAGAATTTGAGAAATCCTGTCTTTGCAGCGAATGTTTAAAAAAAATCCAGCCTTTGCAAATAGTTCTTTGGTCTTTGTGAATAAAGTTCTTTAAAACTCCAGCTCCTGGTCTTTTGCAAGCAGAACTTTTTGTTTTAAAACTGCAGCTCTTTGCAAACAGTTCTTTTCAAACTCCAGTCTTTGCAAACTTCTCTTTGCAGTCGAGCCTTTGCAACTTCGGAGTCTGTGGCCGTGTGTCGTGTTCAGTGTTGTGGGGATGTCCTCCATGCAAACGCGGCACCAGCTTCTGTTGCGAGTTGTAGCCGCGTCTCTCTGGGCTGTGGAGGGTACCGGGTTGAGGAGGTGGGGTGGGATTCCCCCGGTCAGGGAGAGAAGCTGGGCTGGGCGCATCTGCAGGGAGCGCTCTCTCTTCCCGCCCTGTCACTTGTGTGGGCTGTTGTCACTGTGTGACTGTCTTTCCCTCCTTCTCCCTTCCTTCTCTCTCTTCCCCTCTCCTCCTCTCTCTTTCTCCCTCTCTCTCTCCGCCCTCTCTCCCTCACTCCTTCTCTGCCTCCATCTCCCACTCCTCTCCCTCTCCCTCTCTCTCTCCCCTCTTCTCTCTTCTCCCCTTTCCCTCACTCTCTCCCCCCCTCTCCTCTCTTCCCCTCTCTCCCTTATCTCTCTCTCTCCTCTCCCCCCTCGTTCTTTTTCCCTCCTCTCCCCTCCTTTCTCTCCTTCTCTCTCCTCCCTTCTCTCCCTATAGGTTTCTCCTCTCTCCTTCTCTCTCTCCCTTCTCTCCTCCCTCTCCCTCCTCTTCCCCCCTCCTCTCTCTCCCCTTCTCTCTCTTCCCTTTTTCCTCATCCTCTCCCTCTCCCCTCTCCTCTCTCTCCCCTTTCTCTCTCCCTCCTCCTCCTCTCCTTCTCCCCTCCCTCCTCTCTCTCCCCCTCCTCTCTTTCCCTTCCCCTCTCTCTCCTTCCTCTTCTCTCCCCTTTTTTTTTCTCTTCTCCCCCCTTTCCCTCTCCCCTTCTCTCTCCTTTCTCACCCCCCCACTCTCTTTCCCCCTCTCTCTCTTCTCTCTCTCGCTCTTATCCTCTCCTCCCCTCCCTCTCCTCCTCCCTCCCCCCTGCTTCTCTCCTTTCTCCCCTTTCTCTTTTCCCCTCTTTTCTCCTCTCCTCTCTCTTATCCCCTCCCCTCCTCTCTTTCCCCTTCCTCCTTCCCTCACCCCTCTCCTCCTCCCCTTTTCTCTCCCCCTCTGCATCCTCCTCCCCCTCCCTCCTCCTTCTCCCTTCTCTTCCCCTCCCCCCTCTCTTTTTTTTCCTCCCTCCTCCCTCCTTCCTCCCTTCTCCTTCCCTCTCTCTCCCCTCCTACTCTCTCCTTTTTCTCTCTCCCCCCTCTCTCTTCCTCTCCCCCCCTCCCTTTCTCCCTCCTCTTCTCTCCCCCCCTCCCCTACTCCCGCCCTCTCTCCTCTCCTCCTCCCTCTTCCCTTCCTCTCCCTCTTCTTCCTCTCCCCTTCTCTCATCCTCCCCTCCTCCCCCCCTCCCTCTCCCCCTTCCCTCTCCCTCCTCTCCCCTCCCCTTCTTCTCCCCCCTTTCTGTTCTCTCTTCCCTTCCCTTTCCTCCTCTTCTCCCCCCCCTCCCTCCCCCCTTCTCTTTCCCTCTTCCTCTCTCCCCCCTCCTCCTCTCTCTCCTTCCTCCTTCTCTCTCTCCCTTTCCTCTCTCTCTTTCCTCCTCTTCCTCCCCCCTCTCTTCCACCTCCTCTCCCCTCTCCCCCATCCTCTCCCTCCCCTTCTATCCCTCTCTCTTTCATTTTCTCCCCTCTAATCCCCTTTTCCCCTCACCCCCCCTCCTCTCCCCCCCTTCCCCTCTCCTCCCCCTTCTTTCCCTCTCCATCCCTCCCTCTCCTCCCCTCCTCCTCTCTCCTCTCCTCTCTTTCCCTCTCCCATCCTTCTCCCTTTCCCTTTCCCCTTCCTCTCTTCCCACTCGCAGCTGGCGGGAAACAGTGGCCAACGGGCTGCGCGGTGAAAACTGCGCAGCGGGCCGTGAGGAGCAGAGCCATCGTGGCTTCAATAAAGATCTCAGATTGGTGAAGAATTTGAAGAAATAACTCACAAAATAATGAATCAAATTTTCAGATGAGACGATTTTTGAGGTAAATCTCGACCGGAATATGTAAAAAATTCGCCGTAAGTGAGTCGGGTTTTCGAGGAGATGTGAATCAAAGAAAAGGGGAGAGAATCAAACTCACAAGCAAACAAACAACAAATAAACATCCAAGATCAGGGTTTAATAATAATACAGATATAATAGTTAATAAAAATTCTTGTTTGGTAAAGACATGAT
Organism: Leucoraja erinaceus; assembly: GCF_028641065.1. NCBI lineage: Eukaryota > Metazoa > Chordata > Chondrichthyes > Rajiformes > Rajidae > Leucoraja > Leucoraja erinaceus. Next base: position 51,124 of record NW_026575303.1, on the reverse strand, counting down.
TCCAATCGAGCCGTCCACAGATACAGGATAAAGGGAATAACGTTTAGTGCAAGGTCTGTCCAAAGCAAGCGTTGTCTGCGGAGGGCGCTCAGCATCGCCAAGGACTGCTCTCACCCCAACCATGGACTGTTTACCCTCCTACCATCCGGGAGGCGCTACAGGTCTCTCCGTTGCCGAACCAGCAGGTCGAGGAACAGCTTCTTCCCGGCGGCTGTCACTCTACTCAACAACGTACCTCGGTGACTGCCAATCACCACCCCCCCCCCCCCCCCCCCCCGGACACTTATTATTATTTATTCAAATCGTTTGCTATGTCGCTCTTCCAGGGAGATGCTAAATGCATTTCGTTGTCTCTGCACTGTACACTGACAATGACAATTAAAATTGAATCGGAATCGGAATCGGTAAAGTCCAGTTCAAGATAGTCCGAGGGTCTCCAATGAGGTGGATGGGAGGTCAGCACTGCTCTCTGGTTGTGAGAGGATGGTTCAGTTGCCTGATAACAGCCGGGAAGAAACTGTCCCTGAATCTGGAGGTGTGTGTGTGTGTGTGTGTGTTTTCACACTTCTGTACCTCTTGCCCGATGGGAGAGGGGAGAAGAGGGAGTGACCGGGGGTGAGAATTGAATTGAATAAACTTTAATAATCCTTTACAGGAAATTACAGTGCCACAACAGCTTCAAAACAGACACAACACCACACATTTCCACAGATAGCTTCCATACTTAATAAGTTAAAATACAATGAATGAATACTAAAAAAAATCCAAAATTATTTTTGTGCATTATAAAACCTTATAGCAGCTGGTATACAAGACTTCCTATTTCTCTCCGTTTTGCACATTGGTGCAATCAGTCTCTGACTGAAGATGCTGCTCTTGATCACCTTCAGGGCGTGGAGTGGGTGAGTGGGGTTGGGCATTATTGAACCCAGTTTGTTCGGAGTTCTGGCCTCTGCCACCTGCTGGACCGTTAGTTGCTCAGCCCCAACCACTGTGTCACTGGTCCTCGATGATGCTGCTGGCCTTGCCGAGGCAGCGTGAGGTGTAGATGGAGTCGGTGGAAGGGAGGTTGGTTTGTGTGTGTGTGTGACGGTCTGGGTTGCAACTGTCCACAATTCTCTGCGATTCCTCGCGGGTCTTGGACGGAGCTGTTCCCAAACCGTGCTGCGATGCTTCCCGATAAAATGCTTCCTCCGGCGCATCTGTAGAAGTTGGTGAGAGTTGTTGGGGACGTGTCGAACTCCCTGAGCCTCCTAAGGAAGGAGAGGTATCGAGGGAGAGGGAGGGTATCAGCTATTAGTTTAGTTTATTGTCATGTATACCGAGTTATAGTTTAGAGATACAGTGCGGAAACAGGCCCTTCGGCCCGTCAAGTCTGTGCCGACCATCGAACACCCCCCCCCCCCCGTACACAAGCCCTGTCCTACACACACTGGGGACAATTTACAATTTTTACCGATTAACCTACAAACATAGAAACATAGACAATAGGTGCAGGACGAGGCCATTCGGCCCTTCGAGCCAGCACCATTCGCCATTCTTTGTGATCATGGCTGATCGTCCCCTATCAATAACCCGTGCCTGCCTTCTCCCCATATCCCTTGACTCCACCAGCCCCTAGAGCTCTATCTAACTCTCTCTTAAATCCATCCAGTGACTTGGCCTCCACTGCCCTCTGTGGCAGGGAATTCCACAAATTCACACAACTCTCTGGGTGGAAAAGTTTTTTCTCACCCTCAGTCTTAAATGACCTCCCCTTTATTCTAAGACTGTGTGTGTGGCCCCTGGTTCTGGACTCGCCCAACATTGGGAACATTTTTCCTGCATCTAGCTTGTCCAGTCCTTTTATAATTTTATATGTTTCTATAAGATCCGCCCCCTCATCCTTCTAAACTCCAGTGAATACAAGCCTAGTCTTTTCAATCTTTCCTCATGTGACAGTCCCGCCATCCCAGGGATCAATCTGGTGAACCTACACTGCACTGCCTCAATCACAAGGATGTCCTTCCTCGAATTAGGAGAGCAAAACTGTACGCAATACTCCAGATGTGGTCTCACCAGAGCCCTATACAACTGCAGAAAAACACAGCAGTCAGCGTGAGAAAGAGAATCAGATATGTAGACACTTTACGGAATAATGCTGTTTTTAGAAGTGATTTTAACTTCCCCAATCTTGACAGGGACTTAAGATAGACACAAAATGCTGGAGTAACTCAGCGGGACAGGCAGCATCTCTGGAGAACGTGGATAGATGACGTTTCGAGTCGGGACCCTTCTTCTAACTTTTTGACTCGGACTTACTCAAAGCAAGAGGATTAGACAGTGTTGGGGGAGGGGGGGGGGGGGGGGGGCAGAATTTGTTAGATGTAGTTTGTATTGAGTATAGATTTTGGGAGGTCACGTTGCAGTTGTACAAGACATTGGTGAGATCGCATTTAGAGTATTGTGTTCAGTTCTGGGCACCGTGTTACAGGAAAGATGTTGTCAAGCTGGAAAGGGTTCGGAGACGATTTACGAGGATGTTGCCAGGACTTCGAGGGTGTGAGCTACAGGGAGAGGTTGAGCAAGGCTGGGTCTCTATTCCCTGGAGCGCAGGAGGATGAGGTGTGATCTTATAGAGGTGTACAAAATCATGAGAGGAATAGATCGGGTAGAGTCTCAGATTCAGATTCAGATTCAGATTCAATTTTAATTGTCATTGTCAGTGTACAGTACAGAGACAACGAAATGCATTTAGCATCTCCCTGGAAGAGCGACATAGCAAACGATTTGAATAAATAATAATAAGTGGCGGGGGGGGTGGTGATTGGCAGTCACCGAGGTACGTTGTTGAGTAGAGTGACAGCCGCGGGGAAGAAGCTGTTCCTGGACCTGCTGGTTCGGCAACGGAGAGACCTGTAGCGCCTCCCGGATGGTAGGAGGGTAAACAGTCCATGGTTGGGGTGAGAGCAGTCCTTGGCGATGCTGAGCGCCCTCCGCAGACAACGCTTGCTTTGGACAGACTCAATGGAGGGGAGCGAGGAACCGGTGATGCGTTGGGCAATTTTCACCACCCTCTGCAATGCCTTCCGGTCGGAGACAGAGCAGTTGCCGTACCATACTGTGATGCAGTTGGTAAGGATGCTCTCGATGGTGCAGCGGTAGAAGTTCACCAGGATCTGAGGAGACAGATGGACCTTCTTGCCCAGAGTAGGGGAATCGAGGACCAGAGGACATTAATAAATGAATGAATGAAATGCAATACTGAAATTCCATTGCATCTCCTCCGGTTAAATAATACAAACACGATAATCATTGACACAAATGTACACTTATTAGTAAAAATAATAAATAAGTATTTAAAAAGAATGATGCATTTCTTGGAATTACGTTTTGCTTCCCCGGTGTTCTCTGTTGGAATTAACATAGAAACATAGAAATTAGGTGCAGTAGTAGGCCATTCGGCCCTTCGAGCCTGCACCGCCATTCAATATGATCATGGCTGATCATCCAACTCAGTATCCCGTACCTGCCTTCTCTCCATACCCCCTGATCCCCTTAGCCACAAGGGCCACATCTAAACTCCCTCTTAAATATAGCCAATGAACTGGCCTCAACTACCCTCTGTGGCAGAGAGTTCCAGAGATTCACCACTCTCTGTGTGAAAAAAGTTCTTCTCATCTCGGTTTTAAAGGATTTCCCCCTTATCCTTAAGCTGTGACCCCTTGTCCTGGACTTCCCTAAACATCAGGAACAATCTTCCTGCATCTAGCCTGTCCAACCCCTTAAGAATTTTGTAGGTTTCTATAAGATCCCCTCTCAATCTCCTAAATTCTAGAGAGTATAAACCAAGTCTATCCAGTCTTTCTTCATAAGACAGTCCTGACATCCCAGGAATCAGTCTGGTGAACCTTCTCTGCACTCCCTCTATGGCAATAATGTCCTTCCTCAGATTTGGAGACCAAAACTGTACGCAATACTCCAGGTGTGGTCTCACCAAGACCCTGTACAACTGCAGTAGAACCTCCCTGCTCCTATACTCAAATCCTTTGGCAATTAAAGCTAACATACCATTCGCTTTCTTCACTGCCTGCTGCACCTGCATGCCTACCTTCAATGACTGGTGTACCATGACACCCAGGTCTCGCTGCATCGCCCCCTGTCCCAATCGGCCACCATTTAGATAATTAAGCTATTGTATCGCACATGGGTAGAACTATTTTTTAGCCTTCAGAGACCTGAATCGCCTCCCAGAGGGTAGCAGAGTGAAAAGGTGGTTGGCAGGGTGGGATGTGACCTGCTTGATGTTTGTGGCCAGGCCCTGTATATATCATCCAAGGAGCGTTTGAGACCTGGGTGTCATGGTACACCAGTCATTGAAGGTAGGCATGCAGGTGCAGCAGGCAGTAAAGAAAGCGAATGGTATGTTAGCTTTCATAGCAAAAGGATTTGAGTATAGGAGCAGGGAGGTTCTACTCAGAATCAGATTCAGATTCAGATTCAATTTTAATTGTCATTGTCAGTGTACAGTACAGAGACAACGAAATGCATTTAGCATCTCCCTGGAAGAGCGACATAGCAAATGATTTGAATAAATAATAATAAGTGTCCAGGGGGGGGTGGTGATTGGCAGTCACCGAGGTACGTTGTTGAGTACTGCAGATGTACAGGGTCTTGGTGAGACCACACCTGGAGTATTGCGTACAGTTTTGGTCTCCAAATCTGAGGAAGGACATTATTGCCATAGAGGGAGTGCAGAGAAGGTTCACCAGACTGTTTCCTGGGATGTCAGGACTGTCTTATGAAGAAAGACTGGATAGACTTGGTTGATACTCTCTAGAATTTAGGAGATTGAGAGGGGATCTTATAGAAACTTACAAAATTCTTAAGGGGTTGGACAGGCTAGATGCAGGAAGATTGCTCCCGATGTTGGGGAAGTCCAAGACATGGGGTCACAGCTTAAGGATAAGGGGGAAATCCTTTAAAACCGTAATGAGAAGAACATTTTTCACACAGAGAGTGGTGAATCTCTGGAACTCTCTGCCGCAGAGGGTAGTCGAGGCCACACAGTTCATTGGCTATATTTAAGAGGGAGTTAGATGTGGCCCTTGTGGCTAAGGGGATCAGGGGGTATGGAGAGAAGGCAGGGATGGGACACTGAGTTGGATGATCAGCCATGATCATATTGAATGGCGGTGCAGGCTCGAAGGGCCGAATGGCCTACTCCTGCACCTAATTTCTATGTTTCTATGTAATGCTCTGTGCAGTTTTTATAACTCTCTACAACGCTCTCCTCTCAGCCACAGTGCAGCTAGTAAACCACACCAGGATACCACAGGAGAGGATACTTTCCACGGCACATCGGTAGAAGGACAACAGCAGCGGCTGTGAGGCGTTTGCTCTCCGCAGAGACCTCAAGGAAATACAGCCGCTGCTGTGACTTCTTCACGAGAGTGACGGTGTTCATTGTCCATTTGAGGTCCTGGGAGATGTTTATTCCCAGGAACTTAAAGCCAGTGACTCTCTCCGCCATGTCTCCTTTGATGTAGAGAGGAGAAGGTTCCTCTCTCCTCTTCCTCCTGAAGTCAACGACCAGTTCTTTTGTCTTTGATGGGCTGAGTACCAGGTTGTTTTTGGTACACCGGGCAGTCAGTTTTTGGACTTCATTAAGGTTTAAAGTGAAGGGGGGAAAGGTTTAATAGGAATCTGAGGGGTAACTTTTCTCTGGGTGTATGGAACGAGCTGCCGGAGGAGGTAGTTGAGGCTGGGACTATCCCAGTTAGACAGGTACATGGATAGGACAGGTTTGGAGGGATCTGGACCAAACGCGGGCAGGTGGGACTAGTGTAGGTGGGACTAGTGTAGGTGGGACTAGTGTAGGTGGGACTGGTGTAGGTGGGACTGGTGTAGGTGGGACTGGTGTAGGTGGGACTGGTGTAGGTGGGACTGGTGTAGGTGGGACTGGTGTAGGTGGGACTGGGACTGGTGTAGGTGGGACTGGTGTAGGTGAGACTAGTGTAGGTGGGACTAGTGTAGGTGGGACTGGTGTAGGTGGGACTGGTGTAGGTGGGACTGGTGTAGGTGGGACTGGTGTAGGTGGGACTGGTGTGGGTGGGACTAGTATGGGTGGGACTAGTGTAGGTGGGACTAGTGTAGGTGGGACTAGTGTAGGTGGGACTAGTGTAGGTGAGACTAGTGTAGGTGGGACTAGTGTAGGTGGGACTAGTGTAGGTGGGACTGGTGTAGGTGGGACTAGTATAGGTGGGACTAGTGTAGGTGGGACTAGTGTAGGTGGGACTGGTGTAGGTGGGACTGGTGTAGGTGGGACTGGTGTAGGTGGGACTAGTGTAGGTGGGACTGGTGTAGGTGGGACTGGGAGGGCCTGGTGTAGGTGGGACTGGTGTAGGTGGGACTGGTGTAGGTGGGACTAGTGTAGGTGGGACTAGTGTAGGTGGGACTAGTATAGGTGGGACTCGTGTAGGTGGGACTGGTGTAGGTGGGACTGGTGTAGGTGGGACTGGTGTAGGTGAGACTAGTGTAGGTGGGACTAGTGTAGGTGGGCCGGTATGGGCAAGTCGGGCCGAAGGGCCTGTTTCCACACTGTATCACTCTGTGACTGTATGACTACGCTGCCCTCAAGTGGCCAACAGAGGGATGAGCAGGCACCCGGAATATTTCGCTTGGTCTCTGAAGAAGGGTCTCGACCCGAAACGTCACCCATTCCTTCTCTCCAGAGATGCTGCCCGTCCCGCTGAGTTACTCCAGTATGTTGTGTCCACCCTGAACATTGATCCTTGCATCCCCTCTCTCTCCGTCCCCTCCCCCACCCTAGACATCGCACTAGTTTCATTGTCTGTATTAACGAGTTGTCAGCTAGTCCACAGCCAACAATTGAGCATTGTGGGCTCCACGTTTCATTGATTATCATTCCTTCATAAATTCATAAGCTCCATGAGCAGAATTAGGCCATTCGGCCCATCTCTCCTCCATTCAATCGTGGCTGATCTAACTCTCCCTCCTAACCCCATTCTCCTGCCTTCTCCCCATAACCCCTGACACCCGCACTGATCAATAATCTGTCCATCTCTGCCTTAAATATATCCACTGACTTGTGGCCTCCACAGCCGTCTGTGGCAAAGAATTCCACAGAGGCTGGGATTGTTCTTGTAAACCTCCTCTGGACCCTCTCCAGAGCCGGCACATCCTTCCTCAGATACGGGGCCCAAAACTGCTCACAATACTCCAAATGCGGCCTAGACTAGCGCCTTGTAGAGCCTCAGCGTTACAACCCCTGATTATGTATTTGAGCCCTCTCGAAATAAATGCTAACACTGCGTTTGCCTTCCTTACTGCCGATTCGATTTACAGATTAACTTTTTGGGAATCCTGCACCAGCGCTCCCAAGTCCACTCGCACCTCCGATTTCTGGATTCTCTCCCCATTTAGAAAATAGTCCAGGCCTTTATTCCTACCACCAAAATGCACGACTGCACACTTTGCAACTCTGTATTAAATCTGCCACTTCTCAGCCCACTCTCCCAACCTGCACAAGTCCGTCTGCAGAACCCGAGCACGTGGGTTCAAGGTGAAGGGGGAAAGATTTAATAGGAATCTGAAGGGTAACTTTTTCACAGTGTATGGAACGAGCTGCCGGGGGAGGTAGTTGAGGCTGGGACATTTACAAAATGTTCAAGAAACAGTTAGACAGGTACATGGTAGGGCAGGTTTGGAGGGACATGGATCAAACGCAGGCAGGTGGGACTAGTGTAGCTGGGTGGTGTGGGCAAGTTGGGCCGAAGGGCCTGTTTCCATGCTGTATCAGTCTTCGCCTCTCTTGAATTTCTAGCAAGTTGCTCATTCCTTTCACTGTAAAGACCGATCTCTTTTAAGCTTTAGATATTAAAGGTGGCACAGCGGTAGAGTTGCTGCCTTACATCGCTTGCAGCTCTGGAGACCCAGGTTCGATCCCGACTACGGGCGCTGTCTGTACGGAGTTTGCACGTTCTCCCCGTGACCTGCGTGGGTTTTCTGCGAGATATTCGGTTTCCTCCCACACTCCAAAGACGTCCAGGTTTGTAGGTTAATTGGCTTTGGTGTAAGTGTAAATTGTCCCTAGTGTGTGTGTAGGATAGTGTTAGTGTGCGGGGATCAGGGATTTTAGAATCTTCCCAATCCTCTGGCTTCCTGGTAATCTTTGCCACGTTATATTCCCGGGATGGCGGGACTGTCATACGCTGAGAGAGTGGAGCGGCTGGGCTTGTACACTCTGGAGTTTAGAAGGATGAGAGGGGATCTTATTGAAACATGTAAAATTATCAAGGGTTTGGACACGCTTAGAGGCAGGAAACATGTTCCCGATGTTGGGGGAGTCCAGAACCAGGGGCCACACACACACACAGAGTTCAAGAATAAGGGGTCGGCCATTTAGAACAGAGACGAGGAAACACTTTTCCACACAGAGTTGTGAGTCTGTGGAATTCTCTGCCTCAGAGGGCGGTGGAGGCCGGTTGCTTTCAAGAGAGAGCTAGATCGGGCTCTTAAAGATAGCGGAGTCAGGGGATATGGGGAGAAGGCAGGAACGGGGTACTGATTGGGGATGATCAGCCGTGATCACATTGAATGGCGGTGCTGGCTCGAAGGGCCGA